>NW_027504705.1:10000-24054 GCF_021521415.1 Bidens hawaiensis
GGCATATGCCATTATAAAATTCATACAAGAGTTAAAATGGCCCGTGTTAAAATGGCACGTGTCTTGAATTTTGGCGAATGAGAATTTCTGCAAGTTAAAGGCATTGTATGGATGCCATAGGATCCATGAAAAAAACACCAAAAGTTGCAAAAAGTGGGTTGAAACATGAGGACTTCCCTGGGGGTCACCCATCCTAGTACTACTCTCGCACAAGCATGCTTAACTACGGAGTTCTGATGGAATCCGGTGCATTAGTGCTAGCATGATCGCAATCGAAATAGAAGGATTAGCTTATTCAATTATACATTTCTCCAAAGGCAAAAAAATAAAAATGAGGACCTCCCAGTGGGTCACCCATCCTAGCACAACTCTAGTCCAAGCATGCTTAACCATGAAGTTCTATGATATGATGCACACATGGTTACTACCATGTCATGAACTCATCGGTAAGCTGGCCATGTTGCCCGGTAACCTGGCATGCTGGCCGGTAAGCTGGCCATGTTGCCCGGTAACCTGGCACGGTACCCGCTAAGCTGGCGATGTTGCCCGGTAACTTGGCCACAACGACTAGCAAAGCACGGTAAACCTGGCACGCTGGCCCGGTAAGGTTAAAACGTTGTTCGACAAACTTGCTACGGCCCCTTGGCTTTTGGTTAACCCGAACACATGAATTCATTATTCCATACGACCCATTATGGAAAGTAAACTGGAACGTTGAGGTCGAGCTAGGCCAATCCAAGTTTATGTCCAAGCACAACACGATCTACGTTTCTTGGTAACCCCCCGCTTACGCCCGTGATAACGTTTCTTGTTAACAAGTCCCATTTGTGGAAACTTCTGTTGACGTCTACCGGCCCCGGTCAACGTGTTGACAGGAAAACACGAAGTTACCAACCCCGACCCGATACACGAGTCATAAAGTTCATCCTCATGTTCGGGTGGCCTCCCTCCCGCCCGACGCCTCGTGGCATTCCGTCCGTTACCCAAAACAAGGGACACGGGCCCACGGGGCTTGTCCCACCAGGCCCGTCACAGCCCGAAAGGCGGCTCGTTTTTTTGGGTCACTCCTATCTCACGGTCTTGAGTCCTTACGCAAGGTCCCGTGTCATTCCAACCCCGTTTGGACACCCTATCTTACAAAGGCCTTACAGACAAACAGGGCCTGCCAACCGGCCCGTCACGAACAGAAAAAAAAAAATTTTTTTGGGTAACTCACTCATATTTCGGGGTTCGGACGCCTCATAAAAAGTTTCGTGCCAATCCGAGCTTGTTTGGATGCCCTGTCTTACAAAGGCCTAACGGACCAACCGGGCCCGCCAACTAGCCCGTCCCGACCAGAAAAAAAAAACCTTTTTTGGGAACCTCACTCGTATTTCGTGGTCTGGACGCCTCATACAGAGTTACGTGCCAATCCGAGCTCGTTTGGACGCCCTGTCTTACAAAGTCCTTACGGACCCACAGGGCAGCAGGCCAGTCTCGACACCAGAAACTAAAAATTTTTTTTGGGAACCTCACTCATATTTCGGGGTCCGGACGCCTCATACAAAGTTTCGTGCCAATCCAAGCTCGTTCGATCGGGTTTTGAAAAATTATGATTCCTCAAAATTTTAATGTCTATTCCTGTCACTTATATAAATGCTCAGAATGTATATATAGGGAAGGGGTGGGTATTGAGCGCCCATACCTGGGCAAGGTCGGATGTGAAGCAAAATTTTGGAGGTTTAACGTATGTGAAATCAAGGCCATTCCCCATGTCGCATATGAAATTTGCCCGATGACTTGATTTCTTACACAACGACCCGAGTAGACTGCCATAGCGTTGGCAACGGTGAAGGCCAAGGCATGCCCATGGCCAAGGCCAAGGCCAAGGCACGGCCAAGGCAAGCCAAGCCACGGCGAAGACATGCCCATACCCAAGGCCAAGGCACGGCCAAGGCCAAGGCATGGCCAAGGCAAGCCAAGGGGCCCATGGCCATGGCAAGCCACGGCGCCCATGGCCTATGCCAAAGCACGACTAAGGCAAGCCAAGGCACCCATGGCCAATGCTAAGGCACGGCCAAGGCATGCCAAGGTGCCCACGACCAAGGACAAGGCACGGCCAAGACAAGCCAATGCATGCCCATGTCCAAGGCCAAGGCACGGCCAAGGCAAGCTAAGGCGCCTATGGCCAATGCCAAGGCACGACCAAGACAAGCCAAGGCATGCCCATTGCCAAGGCACGCTAAGGCGCCCATGGCCAATGCCAAGGCACGGCCAAGGCAAGCCATGGTACGGCCAAGGAAAGACAAAGCACCCATGGCCAATGCCAAGGCACGGCCAAGGCAAGCCAAGGTGCCCATGGCCAAGGCCAAGGCAAGCCAAGGCGCCCATGGCCAAGGCCAAAGCACAGCCAAGGCAAGCAAATGCATGCCAAGGCAAGATGGGTGTCTTCAAAAATTGTGATTGCTTAAAAATTTAATGTCTGTTGCTGTCACTTTGCTAAATGTTCAGAATGTATATATAGGAGGGGCATGGGTTGGGAAGGCAGGCATAGAGACAAGTCCCCTCCTTGCCATGGTGGCAGCTCCCATGTTGTCGGTCGCCTGCCAGTCCGTCCTAGGCATGATTCAAGATCAATTGTGGGTATACGAAATTTGTGGTGCAATGACACACCCCTTTTTATCCTACCGAAAGTGGCTAAAATGATGGGTGCTTGACATCCAAGGCTTGATTCTTGGCTTCCTGGTTGATTTTTGATATACGACTGCCGAGGTGTATCTGAGGCGATGGCTAGGATGTTGGATTCCTAATTGGTGGATCCCCAACTGATATGTCCAGAGGGCCTCTTATACGTTGACCGCCTTGCCCAGAATGGCTCATTCCCCCGGGGGGTCGTCATACGGTAGGTCGTTGTATGGGTTGGAAGTCTGGTTGAGAGCTGGAAGGTTAGTGGGCGCCTTTCGGTTTGAGGTATCCTCCTAGGCCTTAGCATAGGCATGATTCAGTTGAGGTGACCTCCTGATGAAGTGCCACATATGAAAGACAAAGCCTATAGGCATGATTCAGTTAAGGTGACCTCCTGATGAAATGCCACATATGACTTCGCTTTGGCCTGTCTGAGTTATGACTAGCTTCGTTGTTGCCATAGTGGGATAATTTCGTTCGGTTCGATCTTGATGATGTGTCTAGGGCAGACATGGGGGGGATAGGATAGGTTTTGCATCGCCCGGTGCTTTCTGGGAAACGCCATGGCTTTTGGCCATTCACATTGCCTTTGTGCCTCGTCGGTGGTCATTGGTTGAGCGGTTCTTCGGAAGGTCCATCGTAAAGGTGCATGAGTTATGTTTTGTTTGTTGTGGGTGGTTGGCTGTTTGCTTGTGCAACAACTTCCTCCCGGCATACCTCTTCAGTTGCTTGTTTAGGCTTGTATTGTTTGGCCAAACTGTTGGTTTCTGTGTTGCCTACAAAAGCTATGGTATTGTCTTGGTTGATTAAAGTTGATTTCGTGTTGTGCCATTCTTGTGGCATCGGATGAACCACGAAGTGGTCTCTTTGATCCACATCGTTGATGCCTGCTTTGATGTTGTGGCCCATTGAGCGTCGCATGGTATCCTGGATATGGAAAACAATGTGGGCATGGGTCCCATGGAATCATTGTTTTGCCCTCATTTAGCGTTTGCACCACTCTTAACATGACTTGCTATCTTGCCTGAATTGGCTTTGCCATTGGGAGGGTTTGTCAATGTTAACACGACTTGCTGTCTCGGTTGACATGGCTTTGCCATCGCGAGAGTTTGTCAACATTAGCATGACTTGTTGTCTTGCCTGAAAATGGCTTTGCCATCGGGAGGGTTTGTGTCACACCCCGATCGTGATGGCGGAATAATCGAGGCGCGGCGACTAAGTCGTGATTGTTGAGCACAATAGTATAAAAGTCTAAATGCATAAACATAACCAAAATGTCAAATATTACACCATCCAGGTAACATGAAACAAATTGTTTTAATACAAAATATCAAGTTTCCAAACAACTCCTAGACTAGCCTTCATCTCTCTAAGGCCTCTAAACTTGCTAGGGATTTCTTGCTGCATTATTTCCTGAAAACATGTAACAAACTGTCAACTACATAAAGTAGATGAGTGAATTCATAGGTTTAAAGAAAAAGAGTTTATACACAAACATACTAGTATAGGTTGTAGGGGTTTATATATAGGGTGTACCTGCGGCTAACCCACCACTCCTACAACTTATACTACTATGTTTGGATATAATACCCGGTTTTAAGATGGTTTGTAAGAAAAGGTCTCTTGGTTTTCCCAAAGAGGTTTTTGTAGTAAGTAAAACATGAAATGTTCTCCTGGACTCCCAGCGGGCTTATTATTCTCCCATTAGAGTCGTTTGTGATAAGATTACTCAAAGATTTGTGGTCTCCCAACGGTACATGTAGCACATAGCAGTTAAGCATAAATAAGGACATATAGATTTGAGCATGCTAAGTTTACTAGATAAACCAACACCAAGATCCCACTGTTTACTAGTATCCAAGATGATGGTGAATAAATGATGATGATGATGAATGATGATGAAACTCAATGATCACACAAGACTTGATTGATCCCACGCAAGACTTAAACCAAGACTACCTCGTTCTTGTCATCCAGGACTCAGCTAGGTTCTACCGAGAGTAGGATAGACTCCCCAAAGAATCCTGGGTTCCCTTGGTCCCTACCGAGACTAGTATAGGTCCTCAAGAGTTATGGATTTCACCGAGACTAGTATGAAATCCCAAGAGTTACGAGTGCCACCGAGAATAGAATGCCACTCATGGTCGCGAGTTCTACCGAGAGTAGAATAGACTCTCGCGTCCAATTCAACTCATGATGCTTTGATCTCTAGATTTCCATGCTGACACAATGACTATGATGATATGAATATGATTCCCATTCCCATGATGTCAATGTTCATAGAATTTCCCATACTCATTGATTTCCAATGTTCTTAGATCTCCATAAGTTGATGGGTTTTCCCCATGTTCATAGATTTCCAAAGTTTATAGATTCTTAAAAAGCTTGTGGATTTCCGCACGTGTGTAGAAATCCAAAAGTTTATAGTTTAAAGAGTGTTTGCATAAATGATTTTATTCAAACGTGTAAAGTTACCATGTTTCCACCCCATAGTTTTGAAAAGCTTAAATAGGGGCTATGAACTCACCTTGATCTCGGGTTAGGATGGTGCTACAATAGATCTCCTTAGCCTAGAGTTGAACATATATATAAGGTTAACAACGTGCTATAAGTCTAAGAAAACGAGCTTACGCGGCCTCGAGCAAAAACTGGGTTTTAAAGACGAAAACAGCTTGGTTCTGGCTTGATTCGATCGAATAGGAACACGTTCGATCGAATAGACACACATTCGGTCGAATCTGAGGCACACTCGATCGAACTAGAAACACATTTGGTCGAACCAGTTGGAAAAACTCGTTCGGTCGAACATGGAACTTGTTCGATCGAATAGACACTCGTTCGATCGAATACGAAACTCATTCGGTCGAATGAGTTGGAGACCATTCGGTTGCTTTCCTATTCGATCGACTGGACTGATTCGATCGACTGGTTCGATCGAATGAGTCTGATTCGACTCCTTCAAGCTGGGCGACGGAGAAACCTACGGGTTTTTCAGATTTTCCAGATTTTTGACCCAAAATCGAAGTTTTTGACATGGAAATGCTCGGGATTGAAAGGGCTATCGATTCCTAGTGATTTTAAACACAAAAGCCTGCATTTTGACACCAAAACAAAACGGTTTTTGACCCGAAAACTCTAGAAACGAAAATGGGTGTTTTTGCTCGATTTGAGGCCGAAAATGGTTATGAAAATGGATGATTTTCAAGAAGATCTTACCAAGAATAACAACAAACAGATTTGTGGACTCGGATTTGAAGTTTGAAGACTTTCTCTCTCTAGTTTCTCTCTCTAGAATGAGAGTGTTTGGGTGGGAAGTGTTGGTGGAAATGAAAGAGATGGTGTAAGAATACTTGATTTTCCGCTTAAATACTCGGGTGACTCGGGTTCGGGTTTAGGCTACCGACGGGTCAAGACTAGTCAAGTTCATAAGTTTTTAAACAAACTAAAACTTTTTCAGCAAAACTTTTATAAAACCACTTTCCGAATAATTATTTGAAATCTTTTTAAATAAGAACATTTAATTTTTCGAAAGCATAAAAATTAATATTTTTCAGGCGTAAATGTCGTTTTATAAAATAAACATTTTAAATGATAAAAGCAGATTTTTTTTTTTTTCCAATGATATGGGTTCCGAACTTATCGTCCAGAATCCCAAAGTCTATAGTTTCCGATGATTTCACGATCCTAGTTTACCAATCGAATTTCAGGGCGTTACATCCTCCCCAATTTAGAGGAATTTCGTCCCGAAATTTAGAACTTAGTATAGTTGATGCAATGATGTTTTAGATCAAATGATCCCATGATGACCACTATGCGCCACTACCCCTAATTTTCGTCTTGGATACCACCCAAATCAAGTTGAAGGGGTTTATATATAGGGTGTACCAGCGGCTAACCCACCACTCCCTCAACTCCACTTGGGTGTTTCTTTCGACTCCTATTAGTTCAATGACACACAGGACGACACACTATTTTCCACTACAAGGCATCACCTTCAAGCTTTACATCAGACATATTCATTTCGGATTGAAGGGGTTTATATATAGGGTGTACCAGCGGCTAACCCACCACTCCTTCAATCTCCAATGAATAATTCCCTCAATAACTCTTGAATTTAACGCCTCACAGCTGCCACGCTAACTATGAGTCCCTAATTCCAAGTCTCGCTTCAGACATAATCAACTTGTGCCGAAGGGGTTTATGTATAGGGTGTACCAGCGGCTAACCCACCACTCCTTCAACATTCATTGATTAATTCCCTACACGAAGCTTGAGTTCACGACTCATAGTTACACAATAGCATATTGTTTATACACGTATACACCTGTGAACTTGATGTAATTATATTCCGGACTATAATTACGAGTTCACCTTGTATCAATGTATAAACTCCATTGTGTGCGGCTAGAAAAATCGACACGACACCACACACACACACACAACCATGCTTCATGAATGCTAGAATGATGACAAATTTTGGCTCAATGATACATAGTTTACCCCAATGTTTACATGATTAAGTATGCACAACTTGTGTTTTCCAGCACGAGTCATGGGTAGCCAAACTTGGTGTTATGCAAATAAGAGAATATTTATAAGCAAATAGGAACAACATGATACTTCATTGATTGATATTGGTCCCTGATTACATGATTACGATTACATAGACTCCAAGATTTCTAGAATTACAAAGATGATGACTATGCGAACAGATGAGGGTATTCCTCCTTCATCTTATCCTCTCGCTCCCATGTGAACTCGGGTCCACGATGGTTGTTCCAACGTACCTTGACTATGGGTATCCGGCTTCGCTTAGTCCTTTTGACTTCTCGATCTAGGATCTCGACAGGTTCCTCAACAAAGTGTAGTTTGTCGTCGATGCGAACCGTGTCGATCGGGATTTGAGCGGTCTCGTCAACGAGGCACTTTTTGAGTTGCGACACATGAAAAACGTTGTGAACACGGCTGAGTTCTGGAGGCAATTCCAAGCGATAGGCTACGGGTCCGACCTTTTCGATGATCTTGAAAGGTCCTACGTACCTTGGAGCAAACTTTCCCTTTTTCCCGAAGCGAACAATGCCCTTCCAGGGGGAAACTTTGAGCATTACGCGATCGCCTATTTGGAACTCCAGAGGTTTGCGGCGTTTGTCAGCGTAATACTTGTGTCGACAGCGGGCGTCCTTAAGTCTTTGCTGGATGATGGCGATACTGTCAGTGGTTTCCTGTATCAGTTCCGGGCCGAGGATTTGAGAATCTCCGGTCTCGGACCAACACTGTGGAGAACGACATTTCCTGCCATAGAGTGCCTCGAATGGTGCGCATTTGATGGTAGCATGATAGCTGTTATTGTATGAGAACTCTGCAAGAGGAAGGTGAGTCTCCCAGCTACTACCGAATTCAAGGATACAGGCTCTGAGCATATCCTCCAGGGTTTGTATGGTCCTTTCGCTCTGTCCGTCCGTTTCAGGATGATAGGCTGAGCTAAGTTTCACACTTGTCCCAAAGGCTTTCTGAAATGACTTCCAGAACCTTGACGCAAAAGAGGGGTCACGGTCAGACGTGATGCCCTTAGGCACACCGTGACGGGTTACGATCTCACGAATGTAAATCCGCGCCAGCTTCTCCGTAGTGTAGTCCTCGCGGACAGGGAGAAAGTGGGCAGACTTGGTCAAGTAATCCACGATAACCCAAATCGTGTCATAACCGCTGGGTGTCCGCGGGAGTTTGGTAATGAAGTCCATAGCGACTTCGTCCCACTTCCACTGCGGTATGATCGGTTTTTGTAACAGGCCAGATGGTCTCTGATGTTCAGTCTTGATCCGCGAGCATGTTAGGCACCTACCGACGTACAAAGCTATGACTTTCTTCATACCCGGCCACCAGAAGTGAGACTTGAGATTCTGATACATTTTATCACTGCCCGGGTGAATAGAGTATCTGGATTTGTGCGCTTCGTTCAGGATAAGTTCTCGAAGTGGTTCAGAGTTTGGAATCCACATGCGATTTAAGTAGTAAAGTATACCATCATACTTGGTTTCAAACTTCCGTTCGGCACCGCAAGATAGCATATTTTTGAGATCACCACCAGCAATCGCTTGCTTTTGAGCTTCAAGAACCAAGGAGGGAAGATTGGACTGAATACGGATCGCATGCAACTGGGTCCTTTCCTTGCGACTTAACGCGTCAGCCACTACGTTAGCCTTTCCAGGGTGGTAGCGGATTTCGCAGTCGTAGTCACTTAGGAGTTCAACCCATCGACGTTGTCGCATGTTTAGCTCCCTTTGGTTGAGGATGTGTTGTAGGCTCTTGTGGTCGGTGAAGATGACACATTTCGTACCGTATAGGTAGTGTCTCCATATTTTTAAGGCAAAGACCACAGCACCCAATTCCAAGTCGTGGGTGACATAAATCCTCTCATGACTCTTGAGTTGGCGCGAGGCATAAGCGATGACCTTACCGCGTTGCATTAAGACGCAGCCTAGACCTTGGCTCGAGGCGTCGCAATAAACAACAAAATCATCGTTACCCTCAGGAAGTGACAGGATTGGTGCATGACAGAGTTTATGTTTCAATGTTTGGAAAGCCTCTTCTTGCTCTTGGTTCCAAATGAATGGTTCCCCTTTTTGAGTTAACATTGTGAGAGGCAATACGATCTTTGAAAAGTTCGAGATGAATCGACGGTAGTACCCAGCTAAACCAAGAAATGAACGAATTTCGGTTGGCGTTGTAGGCGCTCCCCAATTTTTGATGGCTTCAATCTTGGCAGGGTCGACATGAATGCCTTCCTTGTTAATGATGTGACCTAAGAATTGAACTTCCCTTAGCCAGAATTCGCATTTGGAGAATTTGGCGTAGAGTTGCTCTTTCCTCAGCAGATCCAAGGTAAGCCTGAGATGAAGCTCATGGTCGGCTTTAGAGCGGGAATAAACGAGAATATCGTCAATGAAGACGATAACAAACTGGTCCAGGTATGGACGACAAACGCGATTCATGAGATCCATGAACACCGCAGGGGCATTCGTCAAACCAAAAGGCATGACTAGGAACTCGTAGTGTCCATAACGAGTTCTGAAAGCGGTTTTCGCGATGTCGTCCTCCATGACGCGTACTTGGTGATAACCTGAGCGTAGGTCGATCTTGGAAAAGTAAGTGGCTCCTTGCAGCTGGTCGAAAAGATCGTCAATCCTTGGTAATGGATACCGATTCTTGACCGTGAGTTTGTTAAGCTCACGATAGTCTATGCACATCCGGAAAGATCCGTCCTTCTTCTTGACGAAGAGGACTGGAGCTCCCCATGGAGATGAACTAGGGCGAATAAAACCCTTGTCTAGTAGTTCCTGTAGCTGGCTCGATAATTCCTGCATTTCTGACGGAGCCAAACGATACGGAGATTTTGCCACGGGGGTTGCACCGGGAACTAATTCGATGTGGAATTCGACTTGTCGGCTAGGAGGTAGTCCGGGTAAGTCTTTAGGAAAAACGTCTGGAAATTCACGCACAACGGGGACATCAGAGAGCTTCTTCCCCAAAGATTTCTTGATGGAGACATGAGCTAGGAAGGCGAGACACTTCTTTCGAAGGCATCGCCGAGCTTTAAAGCAGGAGATTAATTTCAGACATCTGCCTGATCTTTCTCCTTGAATAATTATGGACTCGCCAGAAGAACAAGGAACGCGAATGAGCTTCTCAGCACACACCACTTCCGCGTGGTTGATGGACAACCAATCCATCCCAACAATTACATCGAAACTTCCTAATTGCATAGGGATGAGGTCAATGTTAAGAGACGTCTGATCAAACGTAAGCGTGCAATTGCGAACGATTTTGTTCACTTGGGTAGACTCTCCGTTTGCCATTTCGACAGAGAAAGCGGGGTCTAAGACAGAGGTTCCTAGATTAAGCAATGGGACCAACTCGCTAGAAATAAAACTCCTATCTGCACCCGTGTCAAATAGAATAGAAACCCAGAGATTGTTAAGGATGAACGTACCAGTAATGACGTCAGGATTTTGGCGAGCTTCAGCAGCGCCAATAGTAAAGGCTCGGCCTCGGGCCGGAGGAAGATTTGCAAGACGAGGACACCTGCTCCTGAAATGGTCCGTGGCTCCACACTCGAAACAGCTTCGAGTGTTGCTGGGTTGGGAACTGCTGCTCTGTATTGCCAGTTGATTACCTTGAAATCTGCAGCGTTCCGCTAGGTGCCCCAAACGTCCACAGTTCGTGCATTTCCAGCACGGGGTTCCGGCAGGGTGATGAAATTGGCAAGTGCCGCACTTGGGGTGAACCCCAGTGTACTCCCTCTTTGGCCTTCCAGAAGGGGTGGGAGCAGGAGCGACAGAGCTGATTGGGGTTGCGGGAGTAACCATCGCGTAACTGCTAGCCTTACGCTTTTTGATGCGGTTGATCTTTTTGGATGAGCCCTCAGCGGCCTTGCCCGTACCTTTGGCTAGGACCCCAGTCTTAACCTGGTCCTGGGTCAGTCGGGCAGCTAGTTCAATGGCCGCTTGTAGGGTTGATGGGTCAGCCCCGATAACGATTCCACGGACAGTGTCAGGTAGGCCATTGATGTAAAGCTCAATAGCCCGGGAGGGAGGGGTGACCAAGTGTGGTACGAGAAGGGAGAGCTCGTGAAAACGCTCCGTGTACCCTTGGTGATCAGCGCCCTTCATTTTGTGCACCCAAAACTCAGCTTCAAGTTTCTGCACCTCACTGCGAGGTACGAACTCGCGGGTAACCAAAGCTACAAATTCCGACCAGGTCATGGCCAAGGCAGCCTCACGCCCGCGGGTTCTTATCTCGTTGTTCCACCAGGTCAGCGCGCGTTTAGACAACATGCTTGCCGCGTGCGTGACTTTCAGTGTCTCAGGGCACGAGCTAATAACAAAGGCAGCCTCCATCTTTTCGATCCACTGGAGGAGACCAACGGCGCCTTCTGAACCGCTGAAGCTGGTGGGTTTGGTAGCCATGAAGTCCTTGTATGGCTTATTTGCTGGTTCATTTGCGTTCTGAGCTGGAATTTGGTTGGCCCCAGAGGTTCCTTCTTGCCTCAGCCCCTGGCTGATGGCTGTTACTATGCCTGGTAACACAGCCGCGATCTGCTGGGCTATAAGGTTGGCTAGATCAGCGGAGTCCAAGGGGGCGGGTGCACGTCTGGGAGGCATTCTTGACAAAACGAAAAAAAACGAGCGTTAGATAGAATCGATGACACGCCAAAGATTAAGAATAGAGGACATAGATTATACCAAGAACACAGAATGACATGGCTCAAGAGATTAACAGTTAATATACAACACATAAGCACGCAGCACGTATATAAGTGTAGACATGTGATTGTGATGCATGAGCTATCTAGAGTCAAGGATCCTAGGTTATAGTCTAGGTCGGTTTCCTAATTCCCTATAACCACTGGCTCTGATACCAATCTGTCACACCCCGATCGTGATGGCGGAATAATCGAGGCGCGGCGACTAAGTCGTGATTGTTGAGCACAATAGTATAAAAGTCTAAATGCATAAACATAACCAAAATGTCAAATATTACACCATCCAGGTAACATGAAACAAATTGTTTTAATACAAAATATCAAGTTTCCAAACAACTCCTAGACTAGCCTTCATCTCTCTAAGGCCTCTAAACTTGCTAGGGATTTCTTGCTGCATTATTTCCTGAAAACATGTAACAAACTGTCAACTACATAAAGTAGATGAGTGAATTCATAGGTTTAAAGAAAAGAGTTTATACACAAACATACTAGTATAGGTTGTAGGGGTTTATATATAGGGTGTACCTGCGGCTAACCCACCACTCCTACAACTTATACTACTATGTTTGGATATAATACCCGGTTTTAAGATGGTTTGTAAGAAAAGGTCTCTTGGTTTTCCCAAAGAGGTTTTTGTAGTAAGTAAAACATGAAATGTTCTCCTGGACTCCCAGCGGGCTTATTATTCTCCCATTAGAGTCGTTTGTGATAAGATTACTCAAAGATTTGTGGTCTCCCAACGGTACATGTAGCACATAGCAGTTAAGCATAAATAAGGACATATAGATTTGAGCATGCTAAGTTTACTAGATAAACCAACACCAAGATCCCACTGTTTACTAGTATCCAAGATGATGGTGAATAAATGATGATGATGATGAATGATGATGAAACTCAATGATCACACAAGACTTGATTGATCCCACGCAAGACTTAAACCAAGACTACCTCGTTCTTGTCATCCAGGACTCAGCTAGGTTCTACCGAGAGTAGGATAGACTCCCCAAAGAATCCTGGGTTCCCTTGGTCCCTACCGAGACTAGTATAGGTCCTCAAGAGTTATGGATTTCACCGAGACTAGTATGAAATCCCAAGAGTTACGAGTGACACCGAGAATAGAATGCCACTCATGGTCGCGAGTTCTACCGAGAGTAGAATAGACTCTCGCGTCCAATTCAACTCATGATGCTTTGATCTCTAGATTTCCATGCTGACACAATGACTATGATGATATGAATATGATTCCCATTCCCATGATGTCAATGTTCATAGAATTTCCCATACTCATTGATTTCCAATGTTCTTAGATCTCCATAAGTTGATGGGTTTTCCCCATGTTCATAGATTTCCAAAGTTTATAGATTCTTAAAAAGCTTGTGGATTTCCGCACGTGTGTAGAAATCCAAAAGTTTATAGTTTAAAGAGTGTTTGCATAAATGATTTTATTCAAACGTGTAAAGTTACCATGTTTCCACCCCATAGTTTTGAAAAGCTTAAATAGGGGCTATGAACTCACCTTGATCTCGGGTTAGGATGGTGCTACAATAGATCTCCTTAGCCTAGAGTTGAACATATATATAAGGTTAACAACGTGCTATAAGTCTAAGAAAACGAGCTTACGCGGCCTCGAGCAAAAACTGGGTTTTAAAGACGAAAACAGCTTGGTTCTGGCTTGATTCGATCGAATAGGAACACGTTCGATCGAATAGACACACATTCGGTCGAATCTGAGGCACACTCGATCGAACTAGAAACACATTTGGTCGAACCAGTTGGAAAAACTCGTTCGGTCGAACATGGAACTTGTTCGATCGAATAGACACTCGTTCGATCGAATACGAAACTCATTCGGTCGAATGAGTTGGAGACCATTCGGTTGCTTTCCTATTCGATCGACTGGACTGATTCGATCGACTGGTTCGATCGAATGAGTCTGATTCGACTCCTTCAAGCTGGGCGACGGAGAAACCTACGGGTTTTTCAGATTTTCCAGATTTTTGACCCAAAATCGAAGTTTTTGACATGGAAATGCTCGGGATTGAAAGGGCTATCGATTCCTAGTGATTTTAAACACAAAAGCCTGCATTTTGACACCAAAACAAGACGGTTTTTGACCCGAAAACTCTAG
>NW_027504706.1:0-22728 GCF_021521415.1 Bidens hawaiensis
GCGCGAAACAAAAAGGACCAATGGGTCCAGAAGATGAAACCAATGACCCCAAAGAATGGCTCATAAACGAGCAACGACGTCTAATGGACAAGTACAATGAGCTGGTCAAAACACAAAAAGGTCAGCCGACTTAACACAAAGGCTAGCGTTTGACAAGCAAAACGTTCATGGAACAAAAAAGGCGCGCGCGCCGGAAGATGGTCATTCTGTTCACACTGCAAACGCTGAGTTTAGTGATGAAGAAGTGCACAGCATGAGGAAGACGCGAGATACTCATGCAGGAGGCTCACAGCTCCGCGCACACGTGAACATGGCGCCTGGAGCCAAAGCCGATCTGG
This sequence comes from Bidens hawaiensis, assembly GCF_021521415.1. NCBI lineage: Eukaryota > Viridiplantae > Streptophyta > Magnoliopsida > Asterales > Asteraceae > Bidens > Bidens hawaiensis. Next base: position 339 of record NW_027504706.1, read on the forward strand.
ATCTGCACACGCCGTACAGCCCAGCAGTGAGAGGGCAAGTGGACGTAACCACACCATACAGGCCAGCCATCTTGGTGAAACATTCAAAATTCACTGAGCGGATCGCGAAGGCTCCCATTCAGCACAAAACCAAGATGCCAAGTGGTTTGGGCAAATATGACGGCATAACGGATCCAGACGATTTCTTACAAGGTTTTTACAACACTGGAAACCTAGAAAGCTGGACGATGCCAACATGGTGTCACATGTTTGCTCGCTGCCTCACGGGCGCGGCGCGTGTCTGGTTCGAGAGCTTGCCGGACTGGGCAAATCGATGGGTTCGAGGAACTATTGGAAAAGTTCCAAGCCCACTTCGTACAGCAGCGCAGACACACGCGCGACCCTGACGACATCATGCACTGCGTGCGCAGGAATGATGAAACGATTGAAGACTACATAACTCGTTTCAATCAGGAGTCTCTGGCAATCGAGGTATCGACTGAGCAACTCTTGCGCGTGGCCTTTATACAAGGCTGCGCGCAGTGATCAACTCCGCCGAGCTCTCGTAAGCAGAGATGGCATGCCAACCACTCGGGCCAAGCTAATGGAAGCATCGCGAGTCTTCGCGAGAAATGAAAAACAAATTGCCCAAGATAGAGCGAGAGAAAGAGGGCATCAAGCTGAGACACCGCGCAGCAACGAAAGAAGGGGCAAACAGAACTCTGTATGGTCAGGTTTGCAACCAACCAGTTTTTCTCCCGCAGAAAAGCAGGCGCAACCAAGCTCACCCCAGCCCCAAAAAGACGTTCGTAATCGCGGGGAGGGTGACAAGAGGGAAGGCGACAGAGATCCTAACAGACCTCTGCCAAGAATATGGACTCCCCTCACTAAAACGCCTTCACAAGTGTTAAGCACTGAGAATGTCCAGTTCAAAAGCCCCAAGCCACTACACTACAAGGGACCATCAGACAGTGGCAAGTACTGTGAGTTTCACAAGTCCACAGGACACAACACTGATGCATGCCACCACTTGAAGGATGCAATTGAAAAAGATGTGAAATCAGGCAAGCTGGCTCACCTAGTGAAAACTCAAGACCAGAAAATGAACAACCAGAAAGAGCCTCAGCAGCAAAAAGTACAAAAGAATCTGTGTAGCCGAGGGAGGAAGGCAAGGGCAAATATCAAGAAAGAGAGGCGCACAAATCCAAGGAGATTGGCGCGAGCAACAAGTAATCTTCCCAAGAATCAGGGGATGGCCCTTCCATCAGCAGTCCTCTTGTCATCACTACACACATTGCTCATTATGAAGTGTCAAAAGTCCTGGTGGACACTGGCAGCGAATCAGACATCATGTATGAGCAATGTTTCAGGAAACTGGATCCGGCAGACCAAGCAAGGCTTGAAATTGTGAATGCACCAATCTCTGGTGTTTCAAATGAAATCATTCATCCCCTAGGTCAAATACAATTTGAACTAACTATGGGGGATGAAAAACACAAGCGAGCCGAAGTTGTCAACTTCTTGGTCTTGCCCACCACTTCTTGCCACAATATGATCTTGGGTAGGGGAACGATTGCCCAATTCAACGCCATACCGTCGCCAGCGCACGGCGCATTGGGGTTCCCATCACCAACAGGTGTAAATTTTGTATACCGAGATCATTTGTGTGCAAGTGACAAGTACTCCGCGGGAAGGGAGAATGAAACTTCCAATGGCAGACAACGCGCCAGAGGAATGGATTCTCAACCCAAAATTCCCGGAGCAGACAATCACAATTGGCGCTACGATATCAGACGACACGAGGTTGAGAATGAAAAGATTGCTCACAGCATATATGTCGGTCTTCGCGTGGCAACACTCTGATATGACTGGGGTTCCGCGAGACCTGGCGCAACATTCTCTCAACACGTTCAAGTATGTAGAGACAATTGTTCAAAAGAAGAGAGTCATGGGGGATGAGAAGGCAAGGGCCATGAATGAGCAAGTTGAGGATCTACTGCGCGCAAACATCATCCGCCCGATACGATACCAGACTATGGGTAGCCAATCCTGTGATGGTAAAGAAAAGTAACGGGTCGTGGAGGATGTGCATTGACTTCAAGGACCTCAACAAAGCATGCCCAAAAGATTGTTACCCCTCCCAAACATCGATGCAAAGGTGGACTCCGTGGCGCCATTCAAGCCCAAATGTTTCCTGGATGCCTACAAGGGCTATCACCAGATTCAAATGGCACCATAAGACGAGGACAATACTGCCTTCAGAACCGACAAGGGTGTTTTTTGTTACACAAAGATGCCTTTGGTTTGAAGAATGCGGGAGCCACCTACCAAAGACTTATGGATGCTGTTTTCAACGAGCAAATTGGAAGAAACCTAGAAGTCTACGTGGATGATTTGGTGATCAAAAGCAGGGAGGAAAAACAAATGCTCAAAGACATCGAAGAAACCCTTGGGCGCCTAAAGGAAGTTAACATGAAGCTCAATCCGAGCAAATGCACTTTCGGCGTACAAGAGGGAAAATTTCTAGGTGTAATGGTCACCAAGGAATGGTTTCAAGGTGAACCCAGAAAAGGTGGAGGCCATCCTTGACATGCCCTCGCCATCCACCATGAAAGAAGTCCAAAAGTTGAATGGGAGATTGGTATCAATCAACAGGTTCCTAGCGAACCATGCAAGCAAATCTACCCCATTTGTCAACACATTGAGAAATTGCTTAAAGAAAAGCCAATTCAAATGGACTCCTGAGGCCGAGCAAGCTTTCAGTGAGATTAAAAGAATGTTTAATAAATCTGCCCGCGCTCACAGCTCCACTTCCTGGTGAAACTTTGACATTGTACCTATCAGCAGGAGAGCGCGCCATCGGCGCAGTATTGTTGGTGGATCTCAAGGGAATCCAAACGCCAATATACTATGTGAGTCGGGTGCTGACAGATCCTGAGACACGCTACTCCATCATGGAAAAGTTAGTTTTATCACTAACACATGCGTCGCGCAAGCTTCATAGATATTTCATGGTCATCCTATTGAAGTTCTAACTGGTTACAACATCCAGCAAGTCTTGCGGCGCCCGCGCTCTCGGGAAGGCTAACAAAATGGGCGCTGGAATTAGGAGAGCACACGATCGCCTATAAGCCCCGTCCAGCAATAAAGGGACAAGTCTTGGCTGATTTCATTGCAGAAATCCCCGAAGGAAAAATTGAAGAGGCTCAGCCGCGAGGTAGAGCCTCCGCCGAGCCAATGATGAAGAAAATGTTTGGAGATTATTCACCGACGGAGCTTCAAACAACGAAGGATCCGGCGCAGGCCTCAAGCTGGTGGATCCAGAGAATCAGGAATATACTTACGCCATCAGGTTGGACTTCAAGAGCACCAACAATGAAGCTGAGTATGAAGCCCTGCTGGCTGGCCTGCGCATCGCGCACAAATTCGGAGTTAAAAAGCTAGAGGCCCATGTTGATTCATGCTTGGTAGCAGCACAGGTCATGGCCTTTATGGATGCCAAGGAAAAACACCATGCCTCTGTATCTAGAGCAGGCGAAAAAGCTCATCGAGCAATTTGACTGCTTCAGAATCATTCATATTCCGCGCAGTGAAAACAAATCTGCCGACGCGCTGAGCAAGATGGCATCAACCAGCTTCGATCACTTTGGCAAAGATGTCAGGGTAGAAGTAATGAGCAACCCGTCGGTGGGAGCGAAGTCTGTCCTTGTAACTCATACAACCCCTTCATCATGGATAACTCAGTAATGGAATTCTTGAAGGAGGGAAAAGTACCGGACGATCGCGCACAGGCGAGGAATATAAGACACAAGTCGCAGAACTATGAACTGCTTGATGGTACACTATATCGACGCTCTTATCTTGGACCGCTCATGAAATGCCTAGATGCTGAGGAAGCAAGCTACGTGATCAGAGAGATACACGAAGGAATCTGTGGAATACATGCTGGCCCGCGCATGGTGGTTACCAAGGCAATGAGCGCAGGTTACTATTGGCCAGGCATGTACTTGGACGCTTTAAAAGAGATCCAAAAATGCAAAGCGTGTCAGAGCTATGCGCCAAACACCATGCGGCCAAAGAACAACTTGATTCCGGTGACCTCCGCATGGCCTTTTCACAAATGGGCCATCGATATTGTGGGCCCCCTACCGCAAGCGCAAGGGCGAGTAAAATTTTTGGTAGTGGCAGTAGACTATTTCACAAAATGGGTTGAAGCCAAGCCACTAGCAAAAATCACAGCCGAAGCGATGAAGCAGTTTATCTGGAGCCACATCATATGCCGTTTTGGCTTGCCCATGGAAACTGTGAGTGATAATGGCAAGCAATTCACTGACAGGAAGATATCCAGCTGGCTTAAGGAATTGCGCATCAACCAAATCTTCACTTCAGTATACCACCCTCAGGGGAATGGCCAAGTGGAGCGCGCAAACCAAAGCTTGTTAAATGGGCTGAAGAAAAGGTTGGAGGGAGAATCCCATTCTTGGGTCGAAGAGCTACCTAATGTCCTGTGGGCACACAGGACATTAAGCAAAACCAGCAATGGCGAATCCCCGTTCAGCCTAACCTATGGAACGGAGGCTATGATTCCAGCAGAAATTGGATGCCCATCCCATAGAGTGCTCATGATGAACAAGATTGATAACGAGCGCGAAAGGAGGTTGGATCTCAACTTACTTAAAGGGCGCAGAGAGGCGGCTATCATCAGTGAAGCCAAGTACAAGAAAAAACTGGAAAAATATTACAATCAGCGCGTGAAAGAATGCCACTTCAAGAAGAATGATTTTGTCCTTCGAAACAATGAAGCTAGCCGCGCGATACCCCCGGGAAAGATGTCCCCCAATTGGGAGGGACCTTATCAAGTCTCGGAAGAATTGGGAAAAGGCGCATACGCTTTAAAAGATTTGAATGGAAAGAAGATCCCGCGCGCATGGAACGCGGCACAGCTTAGAAAATGTTTCATGTAAAATTTGTAATCAAGGCTCTTTAAGCCATTATGAATAATGATACGCGCTATCTTCTCTTAATGTGGATTCTATTACCTTTTGCATACATGTTTCACACTTCCCTTTATTAATTTTGAGCAATATGACAACATTGTATTGACATCAAAACAAAAAATAAAACGAAGTAAAACATACATGCGCGAGCTTCAAGCTCAAACGCGTTAACGAGTCTTAACTCTAAAACGTCAGGGCCTTAGCCCAATAATATGAGCCTTAGCTCAGGGCCTTAGCCCAATAATGTGAGCCTTAGCTCAAATCACTCACAACATCCATCCTACATGCTGCGCAGCCTGACCATAAAAATACCTAAGCACAACTAAGGCAAAGCAAATGCCAAAACATAGTTGTTAAGGTCTCAGGTCGAGGTCGCGCATGAAATTGTAATGGATATCAGAGTAACACATACTGACACGTAAAGGCTAAAAAACTCATAATTCCCTATAATAAATGCGCGATAACGTCGCGCAAAAGAGGAATAATGAAGCGCCAAAACACGTGTCAACATAGTCAGGATATTGCAAAATCACTTACAATATGACAAGGATTAAGTATAATAATTTCCTTACAACCTTGTTCTTATTTCAACGTGCAAGCATATCTTATATTCAACAAGCAAACATGCAATATAAAGAGATGAATGGGGAATGCGCAAGATGCGAATAAGGGAAAAACAAAATTTCATTCCAAAGCATTGAAATTTACAAGTTTACAAGATGATGAGATACAAAACTACAAATAAAAAAAAACATGAAGGGTTTCTCAAGTCTCCACGTCGACGTCAACCTCTTCATGTTCCTCATCACCGCCCTCAGCATCTAGCGCAGCCCACTCCTCGTCATCTCCAAACTGACCATAGTCAAGATGTTCGTCCTGAATGGAGTCGCCTTCTGTCACAATAGTGTCAGGAGCGGGTCCTTTGGCCACGCCAGAGCCGCTAGCAGGGGCAGCATTCCCCGCGCCATCATCGCCGCCACCAGCCCCTTCGCACTCGTCAAGTAATTTCTTTAGCGCGCCGAGATCGGGCTGGTCAGCAAGCGCGGATATCTGCAAATCATAAGGAAAAATATGAGTACAAAAAGACTTGGAAAATAAGTCAAGGTAATCTCATTAAGGTTAAAATACCTGCGCAAGGATGGGAATGGGAGTATTCAAATACTTCTCCCCCATCGCGGCCATGTCCGCGCAGGCAACGTCGCTCTGATAAGGGTAGTCGGATGGGTTCTTCTTCAGCATGCCATATTCATAGCCATCCTTAAACCCTTCAGCTCGACCCACCAAGCGCGCGGCAGCGTTGCAATCCATCACAAGGGCCTGAAACTCGTCTGAGTATTTCATCGCGTAAGCGCAACGAGTCATACCCTGTGAGATTAGCCATTGGCGATCCTGCGCGAGGGAAGCAACAGACGTCTCAAGAGCAGGAATCTGAGAGTTTAACAACTCAACAGTTTCCTTAGTCTGTTTCAGCTCCTCTTTGTCGGACGCTGCTGCCGCCAAGGCTTCTTCCTTTTCCGCTCGCGCAAGCTCGAGTGCTTCCTGGCTAGACGCTGCCGTCGCCAAGGCTTCATCTTTCTCAGCCCGCGCGGCCGCCAGTTCCTTCTTCAGGCGCGCAACCTCACTCTCCATTGATGATTTTTCAGTTATAGACTGAACAAGAGCTTGGTCACGCGCCTCCGCGTCAAGCTCCAAGTCGCGCACTCTACGCGCGTACTTGGTCGCGTCCACCTCGGCCGCCTGTAGCTTCTCCCGCGCAGACTGTAGCTCATGCCCGCGCTTCACGAAGGCGGTGTTGGCACTTGCTCTGTTCTCGCTGAGCTCTGCTTGGAGTTTCTCAGCTCTCTCTCGAGCATCAGAAAGATGCCAAGCAGACACTTTAGCCTCTTGCTTAGCTTCCGCAAGAGCATCACGTACCTTTATGTAATCATAGCGAAGCTCTTGGGAGGCAGCAAAGAAAGCCGACCCAGCAAACAGATGATCGTTGAGCAAGTCATCGCGAGCGCGGTCCTCCTGAAACCTCCTTTCAGCTGGAGGCACAGAATGAGCCCAGAAGTCCGCACACACACCCATGGACTGAAATGAGCTGTCCTCAGTAATATTCCATCTCGGGCGGTAAATGTGATCGGCTTCCTGCAAACACAAAGTAATGATCTAAGTCATCAAAACACTAATATGGAAGTCCGCGCAGCGGAGCAAAAACGAACCTATACCTGCGGGTATGAAGCAGAAAAGTCAGCGCCAGCCCCACGAGAAGACTGCGCCACGAAACCTCGTGGCGCTGCAGGGCTGGCGCGGCCGCTGTCGGAGCCTTCAACTTGAACCTCCTCATCCTCCTCTGAAACAGGCCTTTTCTCCTGCGACCGAGAACCAAAATCAGTCTCGCGAGGAGGGCTGCGCGCAGGAGGAGGTGAGGGAGGTCTCGACGTCGCCAGATCGGCGCGTAAAACGGCCTCTGCTCCTTAGTAATCCCGATGAGGGGAGATTCAGCGCTTGCAGGAGCAGGAGCAGAACCAACGGCGCTGGCACCGGCGCCAGGAGTGCCGCCAGCAGCTTGTACGCCAGCTATGACTCCTATGAAAAAATCAACAAAAAGATATGGTTCATGACTTGATCTAAAAGAAAAAAGTCAGAAAATAAAAGCGCAATACATACCTTGGCGCAACTCCGTTCGCGAGTCAAACATCGCCATGAAGTCCATTCTCCCCTTTTTTGAGGGTAAAACAGGGGACTTCGAAGCGACCTCCGGCGCAGGCTCGGCACCTTGTTGGGCCTGAGGTTGATCCACCAAGGTCACCGGCTCTACAAACATTTGAGTGAGCAAAGATTCATTATTAATTCTATCATAATCGCGCACATAGAACCATAAAGGATAAGCAAAGTATACCTGTCGAAGAGGAAACGGCAGGCGCAACGCCGCTCCCCTTTTCCGCCGCGCGAAGGGAGGAGGTAGTGACACCATACCTCGTGTGGACAGGAGGTCTGCCCACTTTTTGAGGCAGGGAAGACAAGGAAAACTTGGTGGTAAACACCTGGGTTTTCTCAAGTCCCTTCGCCTGAGTAGGAGGATCCTGAACAACAGGGGCATCATCTTTCTTCTGTTTCTTACTGGCCCCTGCGCCAGTTTTCCCTTTAGCCTTACGCTTTAGTTGGGGCGCCTCAGCCTCCTCCTCCTCCTCTTCCGCGAGCTCCAGCTCGTAGTTCTCAAGCGCGTCTACAATACACGCAACAGAAAGGTTAGCCAAATCTGGTATTATAAAGGCATAAGTACAAAGGCTTACCAGGCGCATCGCTGTCAAAGAGAAATCCCAGATCAACAGGGATGAACATGTCATCGAAGCGATCGGGGAAGCCAACCTCCCCAGCGCCCAGCGCGACGGAGTCACCCTCCATATGCTCATCATAGGCGGCGTGGACATACTCCTTGCTGACTGCACAAAACAAGTCAAATGATATCAGCAAAACGAATTATATTCGCGCAGAAGTAATGTAATGAGATTAACTTACACAAGCCGTCAACTTGGATAACGGGCTCAGTCGCGCTGTCGGCCCACCTCCGGCTCATACCAACCCCCACCAGCGCCTCCTCGCAAATATTCTTGGCGGGGGAGGGTTCGGCAGTCAACTTTTTTACCCAGGCGCCAGATGGGTTCTTGAAGACACCCACATCCGCAGGCGCAGAAGAGATCGCGCGCATGGTCATGCGGATGGGGATCACACCAGCCTTATGTAAAAAAATCTCTCAGACCAGTCATGAAGGCTCTTGAATGAAACAGTGCAGCACTTGACCTTCTGACTGCGAGGAATAAATGAGAACCAAGAATCTTGGATCTTGGGCTTATAAAAAAACTGAAAGCGCCGAGGGGTGGGCTCCTCGCGCTGAGATTTGCACATGAACTCAAAATGAGTCATGCGCACGAGTCCAAACGGATGGACTTGGGATATATGAATCCCATAAAACCTAAGCAGCGCACCCACAAACCTTGTCATCGGGAGACGAAGGTTGCAATGGGTGAAAAAATGGCAATAAAGGGATATATAGCCGGTGGGCGGGTCCGCCGCCGTTTGCCCGGCCGCCGGCAGCATGCAGCCATACTCAGGGAGAAAACCCTGAGAGGCGATAAGGCTGTCAAAATCGGACTGCCTCAGTTTACAGGGGATCTCATCCCACTTCTTCACTGCCTTGGTCTTCCCTACCTCCTCCGATGAGGCCTCAGCAGCCCTCTTCCCCTTGCCGGTCTTCTTCAACGTAGACATTACTAACGATTTCACACGGCGATGGATAGGGGAGATTGTGTTGTCTGAGCTATCAGACATACAACTATAAAATCGGACAAATGATGCTTCTGAAGAACAGAGACCTGGAAGCAGAAGACAGGCAATCGGAATAGAATGAAAGGAAAAATCTCAGAATAGACAACAAGGAAGATGAAGGATAAAAACTCAAAAGGGCTTGCTTTTATAGGCCCAAGAGAGAGAAAATTTGGTACTGATCGGACTTCACGCGCCCCCACTCGCAGGTGTAAGCCAACGCGAGCACGACACGTGTCCCTGACACTGTGTGAGGGGACACGAAAAGAAACTATACAGGTGCTGCCAGAGCTCACGCGCCACCACTCGCGGGTACGGACCAACGCGAGCGCGACACGTGTTCCTGACACTATGTGAGGGGACATGAAAGGCAACTGTAGCACCTCGAGCACACGAAAGGTCTGACACGTCTCCATCACTGACGCATGTCAGCAACAACCAACCACGTACATAGACAATTCGTTTCAACCAAAAGGATAGAATTTCGCGCAACGACGAGTAATAAGAAGAAAAAGACAAAACCCTACTAAAAGAGCAAACTATTAAGTCTAATATCTATCTTACCTTGCGCGCGCGAGACAAGACACACATTAGACTGGGGGGGCTTGAAGAGGTATGTACCCGCCTCAACACCGAGCGAGGCGGGTCAACCCACAAGATATAGACAACATGCTTGAAATCAAGATATTATGAAGGCACAAAGTCAAAACCTATGCGCATGGCGCATATCACATATGCTCACGCATATCACATATGCTCATGCATCACATGCTCAGGCATCACATGCTCAGGCATCACATGCTCAGGCATCACATATGCTCAAGCATCACATATGCTCACGCATCACATATGCTCACGCGTACCACATGCTCACGCACCATATATGCTCACGCATATCACATCTGCGCGTGACGTATCCGCGCGTGACGCATGTCACATGCTTGTGCATATCACATCTGCGCATGAAACATCTGCGCGTGAGAATAAAGAGAAGACCTCGCGCATCCTCAGGATAGGCGCATATCACACATGCACATAATCAACCTCGTCCTTATCCAAATCAGGATTAGGGCAACCTTGATTGTGCACGTCAGACAACCTTCCAGAAGGTATCTTTTTAAGGAATAAGAATATGCTGATGTTGACAGCTGCCAATGAAAGGTGGACAACTCAGCAAAACCTATGTGCAATAACCAATGAAAAAGCACCAGGTGTCCCAAGGACACGTGGCGCGAAGCAATAGGAGGAGGCCAAAAAGGCCCTAATTGGGTCTGAGCCCAATCATTGGAAACCCTAGCACTATAAATACCACATCAACTCCACAAGGAGAGACACACCCAATTACACAGTATTCAGCTATATTAAGCAATACACTCCATTTTCCTTACTCTCATATTATTATCTTCTCCTACAAACTCTTATTCTCACACCGGAGGGTTACCCCAAAGAGGACCCCTCTGTCCCTTTCTGAGGGGTAAGTTTACGGTGCTGTTCATTTTGTAGGTGGAAGAATCCAGATCCCAGAGAACCATCGGTGAAATAGCATAATCAAACCCGAGGAAAGTAGATCGTCTACCAGTGAGGCGATCCACGTTTCTTCACAGTTGACTTACAATGTGGCCGCCTTGAACCTCCATTATCTCGCCGGCGAATATATGTGGAGCCTTTTTACCAATACAGTTTTCAATTGTTTTTAATTTGGTAAGATTTGGATATGATTTTAAGTGTTTTTTATATGAATTGACACTAACATATACTACATAAATAACAACGGTAACGTATCACCGGAATTAGGTTGGTGGTAGTGGCCTGAATTAAGAAGAAGATAGTAGTGATGAGGGTATTGCATTTATTTTTTAGGGTAATCATTAAACAAAACAAAACAAGGGTCCAAATTGCATTTATTAAAAATCACATGGTTACAAATTGAAAGGGTATTAGTATCTTTAGGGCCGGCCTAGACCCCATACGGGCTCGGCCGCCATCTAGGGCACGGTCTTGACAAGGGGGGCACGTAATTATTTTAATTAAGTATATACGAGGTTATATATTATATAATATGCAAAACCATACAAAACAATAGTATTGTTTTAGTGCAACTGGTTGAAACGGGATTTTCAAACTAGTTTGTTGCTACCCATTTTGACGTGAGTTTGAATCCTTTACTCCTCAAAATTATTTTATTTGTAAATCAAAGGTTATGTTAAAGAACTTGTGTTTTCTTTATTTTTAATTTTTTTGAAAAAGACTGAAGGCCAGTCATGTGTCTGCTTTATTGCAACATAAGTAGTTAATTTAGTCTTGAATGAACGAATGCTATTTTTGAATTTTGATTATTGAAATTGAGCGCTGCTTTTGCTTTGAAAAATGGTAGGACGTGATCCATTAACTACCTAAAATAGGTCGTTTTGGAAAAAAATGATCTTGTTTTAAATGTGGCCGATTTTTTAGTACCTGTTTAGGGCACTCAAAATCTCAGAGACGGCTCTGAGTATCTTTTTACAGAATCGCTAACGTTGTGATTTGACGGTGGACCTAAACTGAAACAAAAGTACCATCACAAGGCCTGCATATGCAAAAATGATACCACGGGATTGAAACCTGAATTAGACCGTATTTGTAGTTAACTCGTCTTTTTATTTGAGCTTTTCTTTGTGTGCGCAGGTGTGCGTAAATTGGTTTGAACGGGTATACAGTGGGACCCCAAGATTCTGTTCTATTGGTTTGATGAGGATAGAGAATGCAAGAAGTTTCTAATCCATCCGATTTCAGTTGACTCCATAGTCAACTTACTTTTTCATATCTTACTATTTTTTTAAATATAAGGAATGAAAACAAAACTTATATTAATTATTTGTGTAAATTTTCAATAAAGTAGAAAAGGGTGATATTGCTATTTTAATAATATTAATTTCGTTAATATTTTTATTAACTCGTTTACCATAGAACTCTTTAATAAAAATAACATATTATAAATGGGAAAAAAAAATACTTATACCGAAGAAACAATTTTACAAATATTACTTATTAGTTATTAGTTATCCAAAAATAAATATAAGATATTTATAATTCATTAGTTTGACCAAGTAAAACCTTACATAAAGAATCACCTATCTATATATACACACACACACTACATCCTCCTTCCTCATACTAGAACCACAACCATGAAGACCATAACCTTACGTCACCCTTCCGGCGAAGAGTCCACCGGCGGAAAGACCAAACGTACCAAGTCCGGCGTTCTTCAATCACTCACAACTCTATGGCTGCTCTGCGCCAAGGAAGCCGCTAAAGTTTCTCGGAAGGTAAAGGACAAGTCAAAGATATCACCGGACTCACCGATGATCCAACGGCCGAAGAAGCTGATGGCCACCATAAGCAACAAGGCGATCAAGATACGCCACCACCGGAAAAAGCCTGAATCTGGTGACGATGGTTTGTGGCAGAGGGAGATTCTGATGGGAGACAAGTGTCAGCCGTTGGATTTCTCAGGTGTGATTAATTATGATAGAGATGGGAAGCGTACGGACGAGTTTCCTGGGCGGTCTCCACGTTTGAGTTCTTTTCCCTCTGGTTACGTGGCGAAGTTTGATTGGGTGCCACCGCATGAACGGTGATTTTTGGGTATCGGGGTGCTTTCAAATGTTGTTAGAAAAAGAAACAGAGGATTTATACTTTGTGTAAACTTGGTTTGAATGTTCTATGAAAACTCGAATGTTTGATATCATGTTTCTTAGATTGTTTTTAATTTTTTTCCTTTTTTTAGTTTTGTTATTTAAGTTGGGTACTAGTTGGTCAAACATTTAAACTAGTACTCTAAATGATTCCTTTTGGTTTGGAATGGTTTATTAGATTTTTTTTCATTTGTAAAATCATTAGTTAATATTCAAATTTTAAAAAGGTTTATAAAGCATAGATTTCTTTCGGTCATTACTTATAATACTTTTGGGGGACATGGTGGCTTAATAACGGAAAATTGAGAGTTTTATAATCTCCAATTTGATCATAAGTGTGTTTGGGTTTTGTCATAAGTGAGCTTTCGAGCGGGCTGGTTTTTTCTGAAACCGGAGATAACTTTGAGGCACTTAATTAAGGGTGCCATACCGCAGGGTTAGGCTAGTTGGCGGTGACCTTTTGCCAATGGGTCACCCCGTACGGAGTACTTGGCCATTTTATGCTTGTTGCCCATTAAAAAAAGGTTTATGAATATTCAAATGTGCCCGCATTGTGGGGGTGGTTCTACATTTTTCATTTCTAGTATTTGTATATATTTTTTGGATTTTAGTTTTATTTATTGTAAAGAAGTTAATAATATGTTTAGGGTTAATGACGAAAGGGTTTCACAGATAGATGAGATGTTATAACCCGCTTAAAAGCTATATGGGTTTGGTCAGACTCATGACCCGCTTATTGTTTTTACTATAAAATTGTTTATTAATTATAAATAATATATAATTTTTTTAAATATTGGATATTAATATTTAGTATATCCATATTTTATATCAAATATTTGGTAAGATTAATTTTTAATTTAATAAGATGTTATAACCTGTTTAAGGGCTATTTGGGTTTGGTTATACTCATGCCCGTGAATTCGAGTCAAATACATGAGAATTCTCAATTTAAAAATAAAGTAATCTGATTGTTTGAGAGAATGTAGAGAGCTACAAGAGAGCTTTTATAGGTTCGTTTATATAAATTTAAGAATGAGATTTAAAAATGGAAAAAAATAAGACATGTAAATGGTTAGGTACGATGACTGGTTTAAGGCTTTAAAGCGCGAACCAAACCATTGAGCTTGATGTTTAATTGAAACCACAAAGCGAATCATATAATCTCAAGTTGGTTAAACCAACGTGGATGATTTGTTTAGTTTTTTAGACGGTTTGGTAGATTATAATGAAACGTCTTCGGAAAAGGGCGTGCAGACGTTTTTTAATGAAACGTCTTCGGAAAAACAATCATACTGCAGAGCCCAACGTCTGCGCGCCCTCTTCTCAGTACAGACAAAAGAGGTTGAGAAGTGCTTTTGAAGAAAAACAAACAACACCATAGTCTCTATTACACTCTAAGATACTTTTAGAGTATGTTTCGTTTGGGGAAAGTATTCGAATTGGAATTTAAATTTCAATTGTTAATACGTTTGGTTTACAAAATTTACTATGGTTTACAATATTCCAATTCCTCTAAATTCCATATCCTTTTGGCAAACTTTAATTAAAAGATTCAGTTTGTTCAAATTTTAGTTTCTTTGACAAATTTCAATCCTTTTTAAAAAAGCAAGAACCCAAGAACCCTAAGTGAATTTGTATGCATTCTACACAATCAAATTGAGTATTAGGACATAAGAAAAATGATGAACGTATATAGATGTCCTAGTCATATATTCTTTATAAAATTTCTGTACGATTCGGAAAACGATGAACAAAAGGTAGCTAAACTAAGAATTAGATATATATAAAAATAAAATCAGAAATAAAATATGTAATTTGTTTAAATAGAACAACGTAGGTATGATAGGCTTACATATAAAGTATAAGACGGTTCTAGACAACCCATATTCTACAATTATCAATATTTAATTATCTTAACTAAAGCTACAAAAAATAAAATTGAACAAGTTTTGTTTGAAATTTCATACAGGTTTTGAGACGTTTTTCTAGCATTTTTAAACTATTACTTTACCCGTCTAGTAGACGGAAACATGACGCAGAAATGTAACAACTAGATTACTCCAGTAATGAATAAAGAAACTTACACAACAAACTCATTCAAAGAGATAAGAACATTTTTCCAAAGAGGTCAGAAAAACAATAAAACTACTCTGAACAATTTGAACAGACTCTTGTGAAACTAAAACGGGTTCATCTCCTATACTTTTTTTTGAATCTCAAAATTATCTATATATATATTTTCTTTTTATTAAGTTGTGAGATTTTGTTTCTCAAATACTCGTATCCATGCCAATACCCGAACCCATACAAATTTAGCTTACACAGTACCGGTATCGGTACCTAGATTTTATGATTTTGGTATTCGGTACTTACGAGTACGGGTAAGGGTACAGATACGTATACGAGTATTTCGGAATTTTGTAACCGTTTGAAATATGTAAAGGTTTTATTGGGAATTTTTAATGTCTAAAAAGTAGGTCCAACAGATTTAATCATATAGTTGGCTCTTGAAGTTCATCGACATTTGGTTTATTTTATTTTTGGTTTTAATATTATGTTTTTGGTTGTGCTATTGTGATTTCGATATTATGGTGTATTGAATACCGGCACATGTACCAATTTACCCAATTTGGTATCCGTATTGTACAATTGCATGTATCGATTCAGTTTATTTGTTACTCATACGGTGTCAAAATCATCAGAGATTTGAAAAAAAATAGTAACAAAACAGGTATCGTATAAAAATTCCCGCACCAATATATGTTCTCGTACGTATCAACAAATTCGGTAAGATCACGATACCAGTACATCGATCTCATCCCTATTTTCATGTATATACTATTGTGGTGTGCTTTTTTACTTATGATTTTATACAGGCCCGGCTCTGAGAACGGTTAAAATTTTTTGGGCCGAAAGTGAAAATTTTTTTGGGTCTTATATAAGGCCCCGATCCCGGTGCCTCACTATGGACGTTGGATTTACTCATAAACACAGTTCTAAATATCAGAGTTAATTAAAAACTTTCGTGAAATATTAAATAGTCAACCATTCGTTACAATCATCCATAATTTGTCTTTTAAACATAACATAAAATATAGTAATAGAACATCATGACAAGTCTTCAGATGCCAGCCTCGTCCAATTCTGCCATGCGTCCCCCTCAAGCTAACTGTCTCAATCTATTCACCTGTATGCATACTAAAAGTCAGCCACGCTGAGTGAGTTCTAGTTAATACAGGTAACAACAATACGTTCTTATATTACATACTTGTCCTTCTTTACTTTCTTTCATACTTTCTTTCTTTCGTACTTCATATTTTATTTTTCTTTACATATATACATATACGTTTTAAAGAGTCTTTCGCCTATAACATCACATATATTTTAGGGTATGCCACCCTTAAGAGTCTCTCGTCCTATAACCTCACAGATATTATTAGGGTCTGCCACACTCCTTCACAGATATTATTAGGGTCTGCCACCCTTTGCCGTCAATTCCTTCATACCATACTTCCTTTTCTTTTTATAAATTTATGTACTTTCTTACATACTCATAATCTATAACATAAATTCATCATACATTCAACACACACACACACACGCATATATATATATAAACAATCACATCTTCTAATTATCTCATGAAAGTACATGCAATATCCGAAGATCGTTCATGTACCGTCAAGAATTCTTTCATAACCTTCATATATATCATAATAGGCATACACTTACCACTTACGGTAAGTGTATTAACTAACACATCGAGTATGCACACAGCCCCGAAAACATAACAACGAATGGTGCTAGAAACTCACTTGGATCCTGTTACGCTCTCTGTTAATCGTTCCCCTTCCTTAATTGTGCACGGCTAACTGTTATATATATATATATATATTTGTTAATTAACCATATAATTGATTAAGTTGGTATTTTAGTTAACCAATGTATTTTTTAAGATGGGCTTGTTTGTTAAGCTCAAGATGATGGGCTAATTTGTTTTAAATAGGATACGGGCCTAGCACTTGCGGACTTGGTTAAATCTGGTCCAATTACTCATCATGGCATCGCCCCTAGCTGGGTCAGGCCCACAGACGATAACAGACCATTAAGTGGCTGGGAACACTACAAAGATAACTCAAGGAGGACTAGTGACCGAGAACTCTGGTGACCGAGAACCCTTGTCACCGAGAACTCCATAGAGTGACCGAGGACCCCTTAGTCTTGACTGAGAACCCTCAGGTTTGACTGAGAACCCTCAGTTTTGACCGAGAACCCTCAGGTCAGATGTTTTCAGCTCATCTTTCTATCTTTTCGTTTCTTTCCTTAGCCTAGTTAGTTGTTATGGGTCCATATCATCAATTTTAACCACTTTTCTCCACCATTCTTAACCGTTTAACACCCATTAACCCACGGCTTCAAGATCTAACCCATTTTAGTCATAAAGTTTGAACCTTTATAGTGTTAAAATGTTATAGGCTAGATCTAGGGTTTATCTATGAGCCGTATATTGCCGTAGGTCTATTAAGTTCATTTTAATCATCAACTTTGTATTTTTATGAAACATTTAGACCCGATCTACTATAGGGTTAAGTTTATGGCAAACCGTTCATAAAAACGTAACCTTTAATCGTAGAGAACATACCTTTTGATGTTCTAGGTTACAACTAGCTTTGGTTATGAACCTTGATCTTGTATTTAGCTTGTATATCAAATATTTATCAAAATAAATGTTTGCTTGATCTCACTTAACCTCCTCTCTCTCTCTCGCGCGTAAATGGTAAGAGGTGTGTGTGTTTTAAGGTGTAGAATGGATGAAAATGGAAAGGATTAGGGTTTAAGGGGTATTTATACTCCCTTAAGCCCATGGACCTAAGCCCATATTTTCTTATTGGTCATATTTGCTCCATCTAACTACTTAACTTAATTTTGGGCATTATGATTTGGTTGTGTAAACAAAATATTATTAAAATAGGGTTAAAATGTCTCAAGTGAGGTTAGAACCCATAACTTTTTTGTTATAAGTCTAACCCTTTGCCACTTAACCAAGCTATTGGATGTGTAATTAAGTTTAAATATTATTATACATACTGTTTTTCATAAATTAATATATATAGATTTTTTGTAAAAAAAAAATTCTGGCCTATCAGTATGTTAGGCAGGGGTCGCTTGACCACCGGGCCCTCCCTTAAAGCTGGCCCTGATTTTATAACGAGCCAAACCTATACTAAACTAATACCCGCCACATAACGCAAAGAAATCCCATCATACCATATATGATTGCAAACCGGATTGCTACAGTAGTATTCAATGGCAAAATGTAACTTCAGAGGGTTTTTTTCCTCCTTTTCACATGCTTCAATATTTGTTTTTTTTTCTTTTCATGTTCAGGTAATCAGATGTCCAATGTGTGAATCGTCATATGAAGATTATCTCAAAACAAGAAAGCAAACCTATATTGCCACAGTGAAGTTCAAACTTTTGTAATTTTATCTTTCAACTTTTAAGTTATTCTAAATTAGCCCCCTCAAAATTTTAAATTATTTTAATTTGATCCCAAACATTCTATTTTGCCGAACTTTGTTTAATTTTGTCACCCCTAAAGTATTTATAGCTTTTAATATTTCCTTATTTGTTATTATATAGTATATTTTAATGACCACCAAACAAAGTTTTTTTTAGATTTTTTTTAGTATGTCATTACGACATGGTTTTTTTTCATTTATGTAACACCATTAAAAACGAATGTGTATTCACAATAAATTATATAAGTTTCGTTGAAAACTAAATTGTATTCGCAATAGAATACATTTTTTTTATTGTAGCTATATAGTGAGTGCACTACCATGTCAATACCGTAATGTGTCGAAACCGATACCAACCAAGTTTTTTTTATTAGATAAACTTTTTTTGTATCGAAGTGAGAGTCGTATGATGTGTTTGTATATATGCATTTAGAAACTCGACCCCGTTACCGAGTTCTTCACACAATGCGCGAAGGGAGAACACTAGATGGTTTAATTAAAAACACTAAGACTATCCACACTGCTACCTCTGCCCGTCTCTCCCTCCCTGCCCATTGCCATGTCACCTATTTAGCCCTTCCCCTTCTCCTCTGCAACAGGCGCGAGACCTGTGGACCCCTCTCCCCTCACAAAAATCACTTTCTTCTCTTTTTCCTCGGCCCTTACCTTAAGCCTTTCTCTACTCTTTCTCGCTCTCTCTCTCTCTCTTCGGTGTCACATAGTCACATCATCAAGGGCATCGAAGAGCCTCCATTCTTCTCTTACATTGAAGATAGGTCTAACAAGTCTATAACAAGTCGTACATGTAACGAAATGCAGGGCCGGCCCACCATATCGGTGGCCTAAAGCGAAGGTTAAATTTGGGGCCCTTAATGAGTCATAAAGAGATGATATAATATAATTTTTATTTTAAGAATTTACCAAGCTATTTTCATGTTCATATAACACACTTAATCTGTAGAGAATTATAAAACTAAAAATTTTATTTTAAAATTTTAAGAAATAAATGTGATTTGTATATAATGCAAATTCAAGGTATACATAAGAAAAACTTAAAACAAGGTATACATATTCTAGGGGAAATAAACTTAAAACAAGGTGAATAAGAAAGCAATATTAAAAAACTATTACTGCTAGATAAGTGTAACCAGGGAGGATCGAACATGGGTGGGGAAACGGTTTAGGAAGAATAGAGCATGGGCTACCAACTGGGACAAGTAACAACACTGTACAAATCATATCATATATATTATTTGTTTTTACGTGTTTTTGTATGTATATATAGACATTAAAAAAATATTTAGAGGCCCAACAAAGTTGGAGACCCAAAGCGATGCCTGACTTAGCTGACCCATGAGCCGGGCCTGACGAAATGTATGCTTTTTAATTTTAGTATTTTATATTAACCCCTTAACACTAAAGGTTTGAAAGTCAAAGATAAACACACCAAAATGGACTCCCTCGTGTGAAAAGGAAGACCTAAAGTTGCATGAGCTCACGAAGGAGCCAAATCTCAAATAATGTAGCAGTCAGCGCGTCTACACTCTACACCATTTACTTCACAATTATTTCTTTTATTGTATTTAAATATTTGTGGCTATTAATTTGAAACTATTAGTATCCGGTCGCGTTGCGGTGATACATTACCATACATACGTTGATATAAGTTAAGTCCGTTACGATATCAATACTAGACCACTAAATTACAAAAAAGAAACTTTTACGCAAAAATAACGAGACTCCAATAGTCATCATGGTCATGAGTGATCAACTTTCCTTGTTTCATTTTTAAACCCTGATCTTTATTTGGCATAAATACCATCAGGCTAGATAATTCCAAAGTTGGCATACATACATCAATTAACAAGGCTAAATAATTTTGCTAATAGTGAGATTTTAGTATTTCACTCAAATACTTGTTACCACATAGGTCCTAGAGTTGGTGGTCCACTAACAAATACAAAGTCTTTTAAACACCGATATATCCTTAGATTTGCACATGGGGGAAAGTTAAACAAATTAATTGATATTGCTAAGTCGTCGGATGAAAATAGGGAGATATCGAAATTACTTGGACTAATAAAGAGAACAAAATCTTTGGAGGTGAAATGGAAAATCTCAGCAAACCTGATGATCCAAAACGATATTAGACTTAACAAAATCTATTCCGAAACCCATTTTGCTGTTTGGACACTCTTACCTGCCTATATGACTCATATAGCTTATACTAGACGTATAGGTGGCAACATTTTGTTAGTACCGTTGAACCATTTAATACGAGAAGGGATATACGAGTAACCCCCATACGAGCTGTATGGACTATACGAAAGCATCTGGATTTTAATATATGACATGACAGCTTTCTGCCACATCTACTTTATGTCATAGCACATTTTTTGATACTACCTGTACGACTACGTCGATAGAGTTGTATGGGTTATACGAGATGGATGTACTCTAGACGAGTGGCATTAATTCGCACGAGATAAAATACATTTTGTTTCAAATGAAAATACTAGTATGGGATGGAGAAATATGGTCGTGAGAAATAAGGACCGTAGAATACATGCTTCATATTTAACAACATTTTACATCAATGCAGGCATCCACAATCTAGTACAAACATCCGTAATGCAGTTTAAGAGTTCACCTTATGAACATCCGTAATCTAGTACAAACATCCAAATGTAAAAAGGTACTTACAAACCACATAACATAAAAAAAACCACCAACACATAAACATAGTCCACATAAAACAAACAAGTTCCCAATGAAAACCCTTATGCTGGTGGATGTGGAGGTGGATGCTGAGTGGGATGGTGATGTTGACCCGGAAGACTGAGGTGGCTAGTGTTGCTGAATCGGATGCTAAGGAGCAGGAGGGGGGTTGAAACCTTGTGACCTCACCCATCCAACTATCCAATCATGAAACCAAACCTGACTCGCATGAATACACTGGATATTGAATAAGCTAGTGTGGCACTGTCAGACGTCTAACAACATGCATGTGGTGATATTAATGTAGTTGTTGAGCGGGGTAATGGTCTTGGTCTTAAATGTGGTGGTCATTGAAGGGGGAGGGGCTGGTCATGAAAATGTTGCTGAGGTTGAAAAACGACTCTAGGCACGCAAAAAAAAATGTAAACCCATGTTTGTAAACTCTATAGCAATATGCATACGTTTTCACTGTATCTCATTTAAACTCCTCGCTTTTTACATGCATCCTCACGAACAGAATCCGGGTTGAGATAACCTAACCCTGGGCTCAATGGCTTTAATGAAAGATCGCAAATAATCTTACCTCATGCCTTTTTCTATGAAGAGTAGCAAAATACGAAGCCATACACCATGCAAGGTTGCAATTAACTGGCGCCAATAAACAATATAAGTAAAACAGGTCAGGTGAGGTGCACCACTCCTCGACGCCTTTCCTCGGCATCCCTCTTTACAGATATTTTGCCTTCATTGTACATGGTTTTGATGCACGTCACATTTTCTTCATCCTTAGACTTTAAGTTACATAGAATGCCGCTTTAACGACTTCTCCGCTAGCACTTGTCTTTGTTAGGCGGGACCCAAAAAAAAACTTATTAGACCACCCGGGGGCGCGGTGGAGATAGATGGCGGACGCCCTTGGGCGCGAAACACAACCAAGGGGCACCCTTGGTGGTGGGCGCCGTTGATGCCCATCGTTCCAACGATTGGTGCAGAAGAGAGAAAATGGGTGGGCCCAGCCCACCAACAGCTATATGACCGTTTATATATAAAAAAAAAATTAAAAAAGTATTATATATATATATATATCATTCACTCAATCTCTAAAAAAACATATCTACACTCTTAAAATTTATATAATTTTCTCCAAAATTATGTCTTCCGAGTCATTTTCGACACCGCTATACGACCC
>NW_027504707.1:0-22310 GCF_021521415.1 Bidens hawaiensis
GACAAACAAAGAAAATTCATTAAAAAACTAGCAAGGTGCTAGATATAGTGGTTACCGAAATACAATGGTTCACAAGACCAAACCTTCCAAGAGAAAAACCACCCAACACCCCCTATTGATCAACTACATTAAAAGCCGCCATCTTTCCATGTTAATCCCGACCACCTTCCTCAACTCTTCGCCCACAAAAAAAAAATAAAAAAATAGTGCTTTAAGTTCGCCTGTTACCCGACTTACAAGCCGGCTTCCTATTAAATATCACCTCGGTAACCTGGGTTTTACCAACACCCCCCTGTTGGTAACTCATTTGATTACCTATTACCCTTTTTTATACCCAAAAGTTTACTATTTTATATTGTTTGAATTTATATTGTTTGCTTCTTTTAGTTATGTGAGGAAACCAGAATTTAAACTCGTATTACTTCAAACATAGTTTTACAAATCCAGATACGAAAATCAAGAACATATTCGATCGACGAAATACAAAATACCAATCAAAAAAATCTAGAATCATAAGGTCAGAACTGTTAAGATGATAATAAAAACTAGAATGAGACTGAAAAACAGTGATATACATGAATAATCCTTTGAGGAGGACAAAATGATTACATGATATTGATTGACTTCACCTTCTGCTCCTCTTCATTTGCTCGTATATAAGAGCAAGAATCCATCCAAGACACAATGGTTCTTGAGCCAAGTTGTTAGCTTAGTGTCAAAATTTTATTTCTTGCACTCTCGTGTGGCCATAGAACTTGGTGTAAGCAAGCCTTGGTAGTTAGGTGTGTAGTGTTTTAGCGAAAGTCCTGTAAGAAAGTATTGGTTCTTGTATTTGAATAAGAGAATGATGCGTGTAACACTTGAACTCAAGTATACAAGAAAGACGATTATATTTCTCGAAGTATGATTAAGTTACAAGTGTTTTTTTGTTACAAAAAGCTTGGGTGGTTCATAAATGAGCCTACCATTACCTACTTATACTAGTTTGCTAAGTTTCAAGAGCACTCTAACTCTAGTTTCTTCCATACAAAATATCAAGGCAAATCCTAGAAGTTTCTAAGGAAATATCAAGCATATATGGTGATTAAGGGCTGGTCTAGAAGGTCCTTTGGCAGTAGCAAAATATCCAGCTCCTGACCAGCTTCTAGCACCTTCGTTTTGCAGCAAATGTTGTGAGCGTAAAACATATGTGCCGCATATGTTTGCCTCTCTCTCTCTCTCTATATATATATATAGTTTTCTTGTTTCTTGCATTTGTAGTTTTTCATTATGTTAGAAATAAAATTTCTCCCTACTTCTTTTATTTTTTTCTTTCCTTGTCATTGTTCTTCAACGATTACATGGTATCTTGGCAAGATTCTTAATCCTTCTCTTCGTTTCATTTATTTTTCTCGATTCGCTAGTTTTCTCTCTTCATCTGCTGTTTGTTCTTGATCTTTGATCATTTTCTTTGATCATTCTTGTGTTTGTTTGGTTATCTTCTTTGAAAATCACTTTTTCATTTCTCTTCTACCTATTTTACTTCATTCTAGAAGATTTAACCGTTCAAATCTTCCCAAAAGTTCACAACATGTCATATTCTTGGTTTTGAACAGTCTCTCAAAGTGTCAGATCGTTTCATCTTCATGGGCAAAGCCCCGCCCCTGACAGGGTCGAGCTGAAGTTTAAACAAATCGAGTTTCATTTTAGTCGAGTTTCATTCTAATCGAATCAAGTTTCAGTTCGATTTGATTCCCTTAAAAAGGCCGATTCAATTCGTTTCATTTCGGTTCGATTCATTTTTCCTCCAAACAAATTGAGTTTCTCAGGAACTCGATTTGAATCTGGTTTTTCATGCATATCCATTGTAATCACTTTCTTACATCCCGTTATGTCCGTTTTACTGATGAAACGAGTTTTGGGCCATAACATCTTCATTTTCTTACTTTAACTCGGCCAGAACATCACTAGTTCTTTCCGACTCATCCCAAACAACTTGTTTATTACAAAGTTTATATTTTTCTTACACATTAAGGTATGATTTTCCTTAGTACCAAATCTTAAGACAAACCGACACCTAAAACCTAACCTTTATATCAAGAACATATTGTTTTCAGTTCGAGTCTACACGTAGATCTAGACGTGTTTCTTGCTGTTTGGTGATGCTTGAATTACGAAATCTACCTTCCTCGGACTGGATCCAGGTTAAAGGAGAGTGTTTGTGTGAGGATCCAAGTGGAAATGAGAGTTTAGGGTTTTAAGAAGGTTTAAGGGTGTTTTAATACCCCTAAGCCCATAGACATAAGGTCCATCACCATCAATTCCATCTTTTATTGTTTAAGCCCACACTTTATTATTATTATTATTATTATTATTATTATTTGACTTAACTAAATAATAACACATGATTAAGTAAACTAAATTCTTTTATTAATTATTATTAAAAGTATGATGCTACAATTTCTGTTCTTAAAAATTCTATTTTTATCACTCTTCCTAATGACACATCCATCACAGACATCAATATGGGACTGTTCCTTTAACTGATGACATTTCTTTGTCGAATGTTCTTTCTGTGCCACATTTTAAACATAATCTTCTCTCTGTCTCAAGATTATGCATTGATACTGATGGTATTGTTCTTTTCTCTAAAAATACATGTGTTTTGCAGGGCCTTTTTTTAACAGGTTCTTGGTGATATGCTTCATTGTCTTTACCTTCTCAAGACCACCATAATTCTTTTCTTTCAAATAATGTTTGTAATTCTGTTATAAGTTGTGAAATTTGACATAACAGACTTGGTCAATGTAATATTCGTTAATTTTCAAACCCGAAATCCGACCTGTTTTAAATTTCGGTTTTGTTTCTATTTAAATATATATATTTTTATAATATAATTGATTAATCTCAATTTTTGTTTCATGTATTTTATGTGATCATTCCTATGCAATTATACTTTTCACCACCCTTACTATTATTGCATACTCATTTATAACATTCATAATCAAGATAATTTAGTCTAAGAACTTTTCTCATGCAAATCACTAGAATAAATCTTGGATTATTATTATTACCATTTTTTTCATACGTTGCTTTTTTACCTAATAAAAAAAAACCAATGAATGTTTTAATTAAATAAAATTTATTGAAAGAGTTAAACACTTTGAAAACCTTTTAAACCATTTTTTTCAATTATATTAAATATGATTGATTTTCATAAATTCTATAAGACATAACAACTTTATATTTTCACTATAAAAGGAGCTGGACAAATCATTCAATATTTTCACACCTCGGTTCACTATTTTCTTAAGATTGAAATCACAAACTAGTAAGTTTTATGATTTCATGCACTTTATAGTTTTTGTTTTGATTTAATGTTGAATGTTCATAATTTGTTCTTCGTGGTCATGATACTTTTATAAGAAAATATTATATTTTGGTTCTAATAAATCACTATGATCATGAATAACCAAGATAAACACTTTAATTTTCTTAATATTACGTCAAAACTAGTTATTTTGCAAGAACAAATATAAAATTATCTAGATGTTATTATCCGTTTGTGACACCCGGTAAATTCCCAATCCCTTAAACCAAGTAATCAACCTAAATATTAGGTAATTATGTTATATGCGCCTTGCGCGAGCGCGCCATATTAGAATCAGCGCGTGCATTTGTTATGTGCGCCTTGCGCTGAGCGCGCCATATTAGAATCAGCGCGTGCATTTGTTATGTGCGCCCTGCGCTGAGCGCGCTATGTTAATCAGCGCGCGCATTTGTTGTGTGCGCCCTGCGCGAGCGCGCTATGTTAGTCAGCGCGGGCATGTTATGTGCACCCTGCGCGAACGCGCCATGTTAAGAACCAGCGTGGGCATATGTTATATGCGCCATGCGCGAGTGTATTGGTTTTATGTATCCATAACTTAATGTTGTCTATTGGGTTGACCGTCTCGCATGATGCTAAGGCGGGTGCATCCTAAATCGTTTATGCGCGTGCGGAAGGGAACTAACCTCCCCGCATGGCGGGAACATTGAGAGCTAGTTTGTCTGAAGCTCCAAGATGGAATTGACTTCAACATGACTGATCACTATGTTGAAATACCAAGACCACCTGGAGAATCTACAAATGAAACTCAATGTCCCTAACTGCGAGAAGGTTACGCACCTACCCGCAGCAAAGAAATGTCCTTCACGCAGAAAGCTATGCGCACAAAGTAATACGCGCAGAACACTTGGTTTACTCTCCAGATGTAAGGAGATTATTCCCGCCCAAAAAGAAACATTAGCGTGTTTCAGAGATTTTCCACTTTTGCTGTACACTGACAAAAGTGCCTGAAAAAGCACACTGTAACATGAAAAGTCAACTGTCGGCCACCCTACTCCCACCAACCACAGACCTGCATGTCCTGTCCAAATCAAATCAAAATCTTTTATCCACTACTCCACTTTTAAATAAATAATAATAATTTCCATACTTTATCATCATTACACCTAGATATGAAAAGATTACAATCCCCTAAAGCAAGGGATTGTGTTCCCTTGAGTTTGCCTATAAATATGTAACCTAAATTATCACCCAAAACACACTTCAAAGAACTGCAAACTTGCACTAATCCTCTCTCAAGCATCCGTTGTTTTCATTTCCGATCCTGTTACTAGGTAAGCCGAGAATATAACCTTGAGATCTACTTTTCAACCCCTATATTCTCCTATTTCTTGATCTTAATATATATACTTCTTGTTATTTAATCGTATTCTAGACCTTCAATTCCGAGGCCAACACCAAGAAAACCCGAATCTCGATTAATCCCTTAACAAGAACCACAGGTGAGTCTCACAGCCCCTATTTTCACTGTTTTCACTACTTTTAAACTGTTTTCGGGGCGAGGGACACGTACTTAAATAATGTTTTATCATGGTATACTTACAAGCTATGCAAACGATTATGTGTTTAAATTATGTTTCATGATGAGCAATGCGAACGGTTATCTATGGTTTTCGATATATGTGCGCTAGAATTCGAGTAAGTGATCACTTTACCATTGGAACTCTAAGGGTAGGGACTGCTGGTTTGATCCACCCACTCGTAGGGGTCGCACCTCTTTGCATGGACGAGTGCCTAGTATGGTCATGGGGCAGTACTACGGGATTGAGCCCGCTCGTAGGGGTCGCGCCTCTTTGCATGGACGAGCGCCTTGTTTTCCGGCACAACGTCCGCGCGTAACCCGCGGGACGGAATTATTGATTAGCTCGTAGGGGCAGCGCCTCTTTGCATAGACGAGCACGGTTTTCAGAAATGTCCACGCGTAACCCGCGGGACGGCATTACATTATTTAGCTCGTAGGGGCAGCGCCTCTTTGCATGGACGAGCACATTTTCCAGAAACGTCCGCGCGTAACCCGCGGGACGGTATTACTTATTTTGCTCGTAGTGGCAGCGCCACTTACACAGACGAGCACGGTTCCCAGTAATGTTCGCGCGTAGCCCGCCGAACGATTTTTATCAGAAATATGCGCCAGATCTATGGTTTTCATACGGATTATCAAGTATATGTTTAGACATGAAATCAGTAATGTGTTTCAATATGATTTTTATCAAGACTATGACGCGATACGATTTATCAAGTTACTAAAACTTGTGAACTCACTCAGTTTATACTGATTCAAATGTTTTTACGTGTCTTTCAGGAGATAACTAGGTAAGCGCATGGAGTCACACTTAGAGCACCTCACGCTGAACATCTAAAACTAGCTTTTTGAAAGATTTTAGTTCTATCCCTTCGATGCGCGTGATTGTTCTCGCCGCGCAAGGGGATATGGCGTGGAAATCTTCAACAGTTTTTATATTTGGATGTTTTTATGTAATCTTTAATCAATGTAATGTATTTGTATTAAACATTTCATGCGCAATGAAAATCTTTGAATGTTTGCAATGGCCCGTGCTTAATTATCAATCCCCACTCGCGCGCGCCCGGCTGTTTCCGCCGCTCAGGGCCGGGTGTGACAGATTGGTATCAGAGCACTGGTTATAGCGAACTAGGAAAAGAAGTTTTAACCTAGACTATAACCGTTGGGGAATTGCATGAAATATTTTTCAAAGAAAATATTTTCAAAAGAAACTATGCACACACTTAGGAACACGGGTCACACAGTGTCTAGTAAATAAAGAAAAACATTACGTGCTCAGAGTACATGCGCTAAGTTTGATATATTTTCATTCTCTTTTAAAGCGAGAATGCCTCCAACTAAAGCCAAGGGAATTACCATGACACCTGAGGAACTCGCGGAAATAATCGCGCAGGCGATCGCGACACATGAGGCCAGCAAGGCCGAATCTAGTCAGGGTCGTTAGAACGAGACCCCCAGAACCCGAATCAGGAGCCCTGGACAAAGGATGCTCCTATAAGACATTCATGGCCTGTAAGCCTTGGCCATTCAAGGGTACCGAAGGGGCCATTGGGCTCTACAACTGGATTGACAAGATGGAGACAGTTCTCTCCATTAGCAGATGTAGTGAGAACCAGAAGGTCCTTTACGCGACCTGCATGTTCCAAGAAGCAGCTTCGTCTTGGTGGAAGCTTCAAGTGAAAACATTGGGGCGAGAAGTTGCTCTCCACAGGACCTGGGAGGAGCTGAAAGAGATGATGATGAAAAAGTTCTGCTCTCGCGCAGAAATTCAGAACCTACAACAGGAATTCTGGAACCACACCATGTTAGGAACGGATATCGACACCTACAACAACCGGTTCAACGAGCTTTGCCAGTTGGTGCCAGACATGGCAAACACGGAGGAAAAGAAGATCGAGAGGTATATCTTTGGGTTACCTCCTGTTGTTAGGGTTCCGCTCAATGCCGCAGCGCCTCCAACCTTTGATGAGGCAGTAGCGCGGGCCATCACCCTTACAAGGGATACGGTCCGTGCGGGTATGTTGACTACGCGCGGAATCGAGCAGCGAACCTCTGATCTCAAGAGGAAGTGGAACTCTCACCACCGAGGGTCCGACTCCAAGCAGCCACCGTTCAAGAAGCAGGAGAGCGCAAGGGCTTACGCGATCCAAGCCGCGGAGCCATCAAGGAAAGGATACAGCGGGCCTCGCCCATGGTGCAACAAATGCAAGTATCACCACGAGGGTGAATGCGCAAGAATCGAATGCGCCAAATGTGGCAGACCAGGGCACAAGACGATGAATTGCCGTGTCAGAGAAGCTGGAGCAAGCGACAACTGCTACGCATGCGGGAAGCCAGGGCATTTTAGTCGGGATTGCCCGCAAAAGGGAAACCAAGCTCGCGGGAGAGCTTTTGTGATCGGCGCAGGCGAAGCTAAAGAAGAGCCGAATGTGGTAACCGGTACGTTTTTGCTTAACGGCCATTTTGCATCTGTCTTATTTGATACTGGCGCTGACCTAAGCTTTATATCCACTGAGTTTAAAGACTCCCTAGTCTTAGCGACCAGTAGGCTAGACACACCTTATACTATAGAACTAGCCAATGGTAGGCAGTTATGCTGCGAACGAAAGAACTGAACAATGTGTAATAGTCATGGGAGGTCACGGGTTCAATATTAACTTGTTGCCAATGGACTTGGGAAGTTTTGACATTGTGATAGGTATGGATTGGTTAGTCGAGAACCACGCGGAAGTTATTTGCCATGAGAAGCAGGTTCGGATCCCACTGTTGAACGGAGAAACCTTGGTAATTCAAGGGGAAAGAAGGGGAGTTGCGACGAAACTGATTTCGTGCCTAAAGGCGCGCAAGTGCTTAAGGAAAGGGTGCTACGCCTTCCTGGCGCATGTAGTAGAAAAGAAAGGAGATGAGCGAAGAATTGAAGACTTACCAGTAGTGCGCGAATTTCCAGAAGTTTTTCCTGAAGATTTGCCCGGATTACCGCCGCCGCGACAAGTCGAGTTTCGTATTGATTTAGTCCCAGGAGCTGCGCCAGTAGCTCGAGCGCCTTATCGACTAGCTCCATCTGAGATGCAAGAGCTATCCAATCAGTTACAGGAACTATTGGATAAGGGTTTCATACGCCCAAGCTTTTCACCTTGGGGAGCTCCAGTACTGTTTGTTAAGAAGAAGGATGGTTCGTTCAGAATGTGTATTGACTATAGGGAACTGAATAAGCTGACAGTCAAGAACCGGTACCCCTTACCGAGGATTGACGACTTATTTGACCAGTTGCAGGGATCCAGTTATTATTCAAAGATAGATCTACGGTCAGGATACCACCAACTTAGGGTCCATGAGGAAGACGTGCCGAAAACAGCCTTCCGAACTAGATACGGCCATTATGAGTTCTTAGTGATGCCTTTCGGGCTAACTAATGCGCCGGCTGTATTCATGGATCTGATGAACCGCGTGTGCAAACCATACTTGGACAAGTTTGTGATTGTGTTTATAGATGATATTCTGATTTACTCTCGGACCAAGGCCGAGCATGAGCAACACCTGAGATTGATTTTGGAATTGTTGAGGAAAGAAAAGTTATATGCGAAGTTTTCCAAGTGTGAGTTTTGGCTTAGAGAAGTTCACTTTCTCGGTCACGTTGTAAACGAGAAAGGAATACACGTCGATCCTTCCAAGGTCAAGGCCATCGAAAACTGGGAAGCGCCAAAAACCCCAACTGAGGTGAGGCAATTCCTAGGACTAGCTGGCTACTATCGACGCTTCATTGAGAACTTCTCCAAGATAGCTCTACCTCTGACCGCGCTAACTCAGAAAGACAAGAAGTTTGTTTGGGGCGAAAGTCAGGAAGCAGCGTTTCAAATGTTGAAACAGAAGTTATGTAGTGCGCCAATTTTGTCTCTGCCCGAGGGGACGGATGACATCGTCGTTTACTGCGACGCTTCACATCAGGGACTTGGATGTGTCCTTATGCAGCGAGACAAAGTCATAGCGTATGCCTCGCGCCAACTCAAGACCAATGAAAAGAACTACACAACGCATGATCTGGAACTTGGAGCGGTTGTCTTCGCGCTAAAGATTTGGCGCCATTACCTCTATGGTACAAAGTGTATAATCTTTACGGATCACAAGAGCCTTCAACATATATTTGATCAAAAGGATTTAAACATGAGGCAACGAAGATGGGTGGAATTGTTGAATGATTATGATTGTGAAATAAAGTATCACCCTGGAAAGGCGAATGTGGTAGCAGACGCGCTAAGTAGGAAGGAGCGAATAAAAACGCTACGAGTCAAGGCTCTAAGGTTGACCATTCGCGCAGATCTCTCTACCCGCATCCGAGACGCTCAGCAAGAAGCCTTGAAACCAGAGTTTGCTAAAAACGAATCCCTTGGGGGTATGATTAAGAATTTGGAACTTAAAGAGAACGGCAATCTATATTTCGCTAACCGCATATGGGTCCCTCTCAAGGGAGGATTGCGCGAGCAAGTACTAAACGAAGCCCACAAGACGCGATATTCCGTACATCCTAGCGCAGACAAGATGTACCAAGATATTAAAACACTGTATTGGTGGCCCAATCTTAAAGGCGCCATCGCGACGTATGTCAGTAAGTGCCTGACGTGTTCAAAGGTAAAGGCTGAATATCAGAAACCGTCGGGGTTACTTCAGCAGCCAGAAATTCCCATGTGGAAGTGGGAACAAATTTCTATGGACTTCATCACCAAACTGCCAAGGACACCTGGGGGTTATGACACGATCTGGGTTATTGTAGATCGGCTAACTAAATCAGCACACTTCCTGCCGATCAAGGAAACCGATAAGATGGAAAAGTTAGCCCGATTGTATATTCGAGAAGTAGTTTCAGAACATGGAGTCCCAGTGTCCATCATTTCTGATAGGGATAGTCGGTTCACATCAAGGTTTTGGAGATCGTTGCAAGGGGCTTTAGGTACTCGTCTTGACATGAGTACGGCATATCATCCCCAAACGGATGGGCAAAGCGATGCGAACAATCCAGATGTTGGAAGATATGCTGCGCGCGTGCGCAATCGATTTCGGAGGTAGCTGGGATACTCATCTCCCATTGGTTGAATTTTCTTACAACAACAGTTATCACACAAGCCTCAAGGCTGCGCCGTTTGAAGCTTTGTATGGGCGCAAGTGTAGATCCCCACTGTGCTGGGCTGAAGTGGGTGACAAGCAAATGACTGGTCCAGAATTGATCCAAGAAACAACAGACAAGATTTTTCAGATAAGGGATCGCCTTAAGACAGCGCGCGACAGACAGAAGAGCTACGCTGATGTGCGAAGGAAACCATTGGAGTTTCAAGTAGGGGATAGAGTACTTTTGAAAGTCTCTCCATGGAAAGGAGTCCCCCGTTTTGGCAAGCGAGGAAAGTTAAATCCGCGCTACATTGGACCATTTGAGATCCTGGAAAGGATCGGTCCGGTTGCTTATAAACTCCGTTTACCCGCCGAACTTAGTGGAGTTCATGATACGTTTCATGTGTCCAACCTCAAAAAGTGTTTATCTGATGAAACGTTGATTTTACCGTTGGAAGAGATTCGCATCGACAAACAACTGCACTTCGTAGAAGAGCCTATAGCCGTAACCGATTGGAAAGAACAAAAGTTGCGCAGAAGTCGAATCA
The DNA here is from genome assembly GCF_021521415.1 of Bidens hawaiensis. Taxonomy (NCBI): domain Eukaryota; kingdom Viridiplantae; phylum Streptophyta; class Magnoliopsida; order Asterales; family Asteraceae; genus Bidens; species Bidens hawaiensis. The sequence goes on from NW_027504707.1 coordinate 10,538, forward strand.
AGTTAGTAAAGGTTCAATGGAACTCAAGGCGTGGGCCTGAATTCACTTGGGAAAGAGAAGATCAAATGCGCCAGAAATACCCACACCTCTTTCAGAACATGGCTTCTGCCAGCGACGTCTCCTAAATTTCGGGACGAAATTCGCTTAACAGGGGGAGAATGTGACACCCGGTAAATTCCCAATCCCTTAAACCAAGTAATCAACCTAAATATTAGGTAATTATGTTATATGCGCCTTGCGCGAGCGCGCCATATTAGAATCAGCGCGTGCATTTGTTATGTGCGCCTTGCGCGAGCGCGCCATATTAGAATCAGCGCGTGCATTTGTTATGTGCGCCCTGCGCGAGCGCGCTATGTTAATCAGCGCGTGCATTTGTTGTGTGCGCCCTGCGCGAGCGCGCTATGTTAGTCAGCGCGGGCATGTTATGTGCACCCTGCGCGAACGCGCCATGTTAAGAACCAGCGTGGGCATATGTTATATGCGCCATGCGCGAGTGTATTGGTTTTATGTATCCATAACTTAATGTTGTCTATTGGGTTGACCGTCTCGCATGATGCTAAGGCGGGTGCATCCTAAATCGTTTATGCGCGTGCGGAAGGGAACTAACCTCCCCGCATGGCGGGAACATTGAGAGCTAGTTTGTCTGAAGCTCCAAGATGGAATTGACTTCAACATGACTGATCACTATGTTGAAATACCAAGACCACCTGGAGAATCTACAAATGAAACTCAATGTCCCTAACTGCGAGAAGGTTACGCACCTACCCGCAGCAAAGAAATGTCCTTCACGCAGAAAGCTATGCACACAAAGTAATACGCGCAGAACACTTGGTTTACTCTCCAGATGTAAGGAGATTATTCCCGCCCAAAAAGAAACATTAGCGTGTTTCAGAGATTTTCCACTTTTGCTGTACACTGACAAAAGTGCCTGAAAAAGCACACTGTAACATGAAAAGTCAACTGTCGGCCACCCTACTCCCACCAACCACAGACCTGCATGTCCTGTCCAAATCAAATCAAAATCTTTTATCCACTACTCCACTTTTAAATAAATAATAATAATTTCCATACTTTATCATCATTACACCTAGATATGAAAAGATTACAATCCCCTAAAGCAAGGGATTGTGTTCCCTTGAGTTTGCCTATAAATATGTAACCTAAATTATCACCCAAAACACACTTCAAAGAACTGCAAACTTGCACTAATCCTCTCTCAAGCATCCGTTGTTTTCATTTCCGATCCTGTTACTAGGTAAGCCGAGAATATAACCTTGAGATCTACTTTTCAACCCCTATATTCTCCTATTTCTTGATCTTAATATATATACTTCTTGTTATTTAATCGTATTCTAGACCTTCAATTCCGAGGCCAACACCAAGAAAACCCGAATCTCGATTAATCCCTTAACAAGAACCACAGGTGAGTCTCACAGCCCCTATTTTCACTGTTTTCACTACTTTTAAACTGTTTTCGGGGCGAGGGACACGTACTTAAATAATGTTTTATCATGGTATACTTACAAGCTATGCAAGCGATTATGTGTTTAAATTATGTTTCATGATGAGCAATGCGAACGGTTATCTATGGTTTTCGATATATGTGCGCTAGAATTCGAGTAAGTGATCACTTTACCATTGGAACTCTAAGGGTAGGGACTGCTGGTTTGATCCACCCACTCGTAGGGGTCGCACCTCTTTGCATGGACGAGTGCCTAGTATGGTCATGGGGCAGTACTACGGGATTGAGCCCGCTCGTAGGGGTCGCGCCTCTTTGCATGGTCGAGCGCCTTGTTTTCCGGCACAACGTCCGCGCGTAACCCGCGGGACGGAATTATTGATTAGCTCGTAGGGGCAGCGCCTCTTTGCATAGACGAGCACGGTTTTCAGAAATGTCCACGCGTAACCCGCGGGACGGCATTACATTATTTAGCTCGTAGGGGCAGCGCCTCTTTGCATGGACGAGCACATTTTCCAGAAACGTTCGCGCGTAACCCGCGGGACGGTATTACTTATTTTGCTCGTAGTGGCAGCGCCACTTACACAGACGAGCACGGTTCCCAGTAATGTTCGCGCGTAGCCCGCCGAACGATTTTTATCAGAAATATGCGCCAGATCTATGGTTTTCATACGGATTATCAAGTATATGTTTAGACATGAAATCAGTAATGTGTTTCAATATGATTTTTATCAAGACTATGACGCGATACGATTTATCAAGTTACTAAAACTTGTGAACTCACTCAGTTTATACTGATTCAAATGTTTTTACGTGTCTTTCAGGAGATAACTAGGTAAGCGCATGGAGTCACACTTAGAGCACCTCACGCTGAACATCTAAAACTAGCTTTTTGGAAGATTTTAGTTCTATCCCTTCGATGCGCGTGATTGTTCTCGCCGCGCAAGGGGATATGGCGTGGAAATCTTCAACAGTTTTTATATTTGGATGTTTTTATGTAATCTTTAATCAATGTAATGTATTTGTATTAAACATTTCATGCGCAATGAAAATCTTTGAATGTTTGCAATGGCCCGTGCTTAATTATCAATCCCCACTCGCGCGCGCCCGGCTGTTTCCGCCGCTCAGGGCCGGGTGTGACACCGTTGATCATCATAAACTTATAAACATTTTTATTTTAAATAAGATGATATATACAAAATGGTATTAATTAAAGATTTTGTATAATAGAACTAGTAAACTTGATTTCTCTAAATAATTAATTATTGTTTATTTTATTTCAAAATAAACTAATATCTATAATTTCTATAAAATAAGTCATACAAAACATTTAAGTTAATTAATTAGTAAATTAATTCAATAAATTACTAGAATAAAAATAAAACATTTAATCATAAATTGTTATTAATATTGTTATTTAATCTTAAATTAATATGTTATAATTATTCATATACAAATCATTCTTCAACTTTAATTCATTTTTGTTAACCTCATTTTAAATAAACAATCCCAAGTCCCCATTTGCCATAAGTTAATTAACTTTATAATTCCGGTAGCTAGTCCTTGATTTTGTATATTCATTATTATTTATAGTTTCTTGAGATTCAATTATTTCGTTTGTTAACTCGCTTTCGGTTATTATTTCAAGTTGTCTCCAATATCATTGGTGAGTTTCTCACACCCTTTTTTATGCTTTTACTTTTTGGGGTAGTATACATATCCTAATCAGATACTTAGTTTTACTTCGTTTCGTATATTCAAACTACAATTCTCTACAGGAAAAGGGTCCTTCATATGATCCTATGAAGTCTTTTGGGTGTCTTTCTTATGCTTCCACCTTATCTCATGGTAGAGATAACTTCAAACAAATGGATGTGCCTTGTGTTTTATAGAGATTGTATGATTTTGACACAAACAAAGTTTTCATATCAAGAGATATTGTTTTCTTTGAAGCTTTGTTTCCTTCAACAACTAAATACAAAGAAAGTTTCATTTTTCCATCTCTCGATCTCATCAATGATTTTTTTTTATGATAATCCTTTGTCTACTCCACCTTTAGTTCATGATCCTATTCCTCCTTCCTCTTCATCTTCCATGCCTATTCCTTATCCACTTCCTAATGATCCTATTGAACCTGTTTGAAGATCTTCGAGAACTTATGTTCCGCCCACATACTTAAAGGACTATGTTTGTAAGAACTCTGAATCTTCTCATCATTATTTCCACATTGTCACTAATTCATGCTACTCTCATGTCTCTTGCTCTTCTTCTCATATTCTTCCTTCCAGTCAGTCTCTCACCCAAGCAATCTCTGTTTTACATTAATCAACTTCTTATAAGGACGCCACCAACATTCCTGAATGGCAAGATGCCGAGAAATTTGAATTTCAGGCTCTTGAAAACAATAATACTTAGGTTGTTACTGATTTCCTCAGGAAAGAAAGCTAGTAAATGTAAATGGGTGTTTAAAGTTAAACTCACCATTGCCTCATCATTTACAACTTGCTGATGAGGGACTTGTTCTTAATGACCCTTTACAGTACAAGAATATTGTTGGTAAACTTAATTATCTTACTCACACCAAACCTGATCTTGCTTTTGTTGTTCAATATTTAAGTTAAGTCATGCAAGATCCGAGGATTCCTTATTGGAACGCTGCTCTTTATGCCCTCTCTTATGTCAAAGGAACTTTATCTCAAGGATTATTCTTCAATAATAATCCTTCCTTTGCTCTGCAAGCTTTCTGTTATTCAGACAGGCAACATGTCTTAATACTCGTCGATCGGTTAATGGGTTTTATGTTTCTCTTGGGGGCTCTCTGATTTTTTGAAAATCTAAAAAGCAACCAACTGTTTCTTTGAGCTCGGTAGAAGCCGAATTTTGATCTCTTCGACACATGACTGCTGAACTTGCCTGGTTTCAGAGTTCAATGTTTCTAACATTACTCTTATCACGCTCAAATGTGATAGACAAGTTGCAATCTATATTGCCAAAAATCATGTTTTTCATGAGCGGACTAAGCATACTAAAATAGATAGTCATTATGTTCGCGAGAAGTTGCAAAAGGGTCCGGTCACTTTGGTGCATACGACCATGAATGATCAGCTTGCTATACAAGGATCTCATTTTCACTCGTTGTTGTGAAAGTTTAGGTTTTCTCAACCTCCAACTTGAGGGGGGGATGTGAACGTTTAACATGTGTCGCATATGTTTGCCTATACATATAGTTTTCTTGTTTCTTGTATTTGTAATTTTTCATTCTGTTGAAATAAAATTTCTTTCCTTGCTTCTTTTATTCTCTTCTTTCTGTGTCATCATTCTTCAACGATTACAAATGTCTAACTCTAGATGCTTCTTTTAGGCAGATTCTAGCAACTTCCGTTTGACATATTTGTGCAGCCCTTGCAGGCTATTTATGGGAGTTTCTGGGCTGTTCTGGGTTGTTTCGAACAACCTCGTATGTTCCAGCAGGTTGTGGATTATTATGGCAGCTTCAGACCTTTCTTGAACACTTGGAATGTTCAAGAAACGTGAAGTGAGATAAAAATTTGGTGGTGCATGACATTAAGCCTATATTAAGACAAATCCGCAACAATCCTTTAAGCCCATTAGTGATTAGATAACTTAGATGGTGCAGGCCCATTACACTCAATGTAACATGAAACATAAAAACAAACAAGTTAACACACAACGTCGTGTATTTATATATGCTTGATAGGAATCGGAAATATACATGCATTTTAACTAGTTGTTAATCGCCCCTCTGATGCAGCGTACGACGAGAATCCGAAGGCTAATGACATTGATTCTTGGAATACCCGTGAAGATCCTTCCCCAAACCCCCAAATTCGACCCAAAAGTCGAGAACTTGAAAAGCCAAAAGTTTTTTTTATTAATTCTGATCAATGATCAATTAGATTACATTCATAGCATATTAATAGAGAAGCCAAAATAGGTTTGGGCCGAAATAAACAACCAAAGGCCCAACAACAGCCCAAAACAAAACACAAAAGGTAGACGAAAAACACAAAAGTGGCCCAAAAGTGTATCTAGATGCCTTATTTCGGAAAAATAACTGGATAACCCGCCTACGGCCGGTTACCAAAACGAGGCCCACGTTCCAACGGTCGTTTTGACCGGTAGGACGCCTGAAACGGAGGCCCAAGTTAAGCCCATTTTCGTGTAGCCCCTTTTGAAGCGCGATCTTGGACCTTGTAACATCCCGAAATTTCCAAAATGATATTAATTATATTACTTAATAATAGAGGGAAAGTTTACTCGGGTTATCGGGGAAATAAATAAATAGAGTAGGAGTTGGTATGGGTCGGGCTAGTGTTGGGTAATGGATATGGGTTATGGACTTGGGTTATGAAAGAAGGAAGGAGAGTCCATGGGCTTAAGCCCATGATCCCTAAATATAAATACCATTAACCACCATTTAATCCTCATTCTCACATATTCCATACACACACACCCAAAACACACACGACCCGAACCAAGATCCGAAGGCGAAAACCCGAGCTTGTCGGTGCTGGAACGTTGTGACGGACCAAAACAACATCAAGGCTTAACCGTATTCGTAGTTCGACTCGTTCAAGGTACGTTTATAGTTAGAAATCATTTGTGTAGGTTCGGGTTGATTTGAGAAATGATAGATCTGAGTTTGTATGGTAAAAACGAATCCAACAAAGCTAATCTTACTGAAAATGGTTATGATTTGATGGGTTAATCGATTGATAAAAAGAACCCGTAACCTATATGCCTAAATCGCACCCTTTAAACATCGATGTTAGGTCGATTTGATGGTTGGGGTTTGTAGGCGCTGGTCAGACGATCCCGTGGGTACCTAAATCGAGTTATTTGGTTAAGAAACGAAGGTGATTAAGGGATTTAAGATACGAACAGTAGCTGCAGACGACAACTTCGCCTGCAAGCTAACTTCGCCTGATGAACTTCGCCTGCAAGCTAAGTTCGCCTGATGACAACTTCGCCTAAAGCCAAGTTCGCCTGATGACAACTTCGCCTAAAGCCAAGTTCGCCTGATGACAACTTCGCCTAAAGCCAAGTTCGCCTGATGACAACTTCGCCTAAAGCCAAGTTCGCCTGATGACAACTTCGCCTAAAGCTAAGTTCGCCTAAGGTTTAACTTCGCCTAAAGCTAAGTTCGCCTAAGGTTTAACTTCGCCTAAAGTCAAGTTCGATTAGAGAATAGATTAAAACGATAAGTAAAAGTAAGCTAATACTAGGCCACCAGTTTAGATCAGGCGAGTATTGATACGTGTAACTTATACAGTCAGCCGAGCTCAGTTAAAGAAGGGATTTACAACTATCAGAGGAAGAAGCAGAGTTCAGGTGAGTTTCTAACCCCATTCCTTGTTATGTTTTCGGGGCTGTGTGCATACTCGATGTGTTGTTAATACATTTATCCTAAGTGATAAGTGTATGCCATATGTGGAATATGTGATGGATATGAATGATTGCTTGTCGGTACACGAACGATCTTCGGATATTGCGCGTACTGTCAGGTTAAAAATAAAGGTACGAATATTATATATCGAAGATGTATGAATATTACAAATGAATACTTGTCGGGGCGTGAATGATCTTCGGATATTGCACGTAACGACAAGGGGTATGGTTGTTAAATGAAGGATGTAAAGAACGCCTAGAGTGTTCTTATGCTATAATGTAATTATTGTATATGTGAAGTATGTGTATACAGGTACACGAATGGTATATGAGTTCTACGTTCGACATAGTAAGTTAGGATGGCAAATCCCTCTAACTTCTGTTGGACATAGACTTGGCAGGTGATGGCGTAGTTAAGGACTGCGAGCCTTATACGTGATGTAGATGATAGATGTAAACGTAGATAGGGACGGTGGGCCTTATACGTGTTATAGGAGATAGACGCCAACGTAGATAAGGACTGCGGACCTTATACGTAACGTAGATAAGGACTGCGGACCTTATACGTAATATAGATAGGCGTCAGCACAGGAAAGGACTGTGGACCTTATACGTGCTTTAGCATAGGGGAGGACTGCGGACCTCGTACGTGCTATGAATTAGGTTGCAACATAGGGAAGGACCGTGGACCTTGTACGTGTTGTGGATGTATGATGGTATAGGGAAGGACCGCGGACCTTGTACGTACCATGAATGGTGAACATAGGTAAGGACTGCGGACCTTTTACGTGTTCACGATCGTGAGTACAGGTATAGACGACGGACTATGAACGTACTCTCGGTAGACTGAGGTTAGTGATTGTAGATATGTATGTATGTATGGTAGCTAGTATGTTTGTAGAACAGAAGGGTAACTAGTGAAGTATGGATATGTATCTTCGGATATGTATGTATGTGTTGTATTGTATGGCGTACGATTAACTAGAACTCACTCAGCGTAGCTGACTTTTAGTATGCACGCAGGTGAGTAGGATGAGGCAGCTCGCTTGAGGAGACACGTGGCACTGAATAAGAGGCTGGCATCGGAAGACTCAAGACGTTTAAGTTAAATGTTTCGATTATTTTGAAAGACAAAATGATGTTTTAAGACAAGACGTGTTTTGTTATGAAATGTTTTATGAAAGTTTTTATATTCCGCGAAAGTTTTAATGAACTCTGATTTGTACGAACTGTGTTTATGAGTAAATCCGACGCTAAAGTAGGGCTACCGGGTTTGGTGCCTTACAGACCTCTAGAAACATAATGGCCCGGTCTTCTATACTTGGGCCCACATCACCCTCTCACCAGGGTCGTCTAGGATGAGGAGGCAGGGAGGTCAACCGCCTTAGGTCGATCATCGCAGAGGCCCGAAAATTATAAAAAATTATATATATTTATATTTATAAAAAAACTATATTATGTTCAATTAAAAGTTTTGTTTAAACAATACCCAATATGTCAAGCCTAAAATCCAAATCACAAAAGTCAATAAAATATGAGTTATCGAATTTAGTTAAGGCCTAAATTTATACTCGCCGTCCACCAAAAGTTTTTTAGCGATTCTCAGACTCCCACACAAATACACAACATACTTTCTTCATTTTTGTTCCTAATTATTTCTGTCCATTAATTGATGGGAGTAAAGAAATGCTATAATTTGAGTTTTCTTTGAAGTGGAGTTTTTTGCTTTTTCTAGTTGCTATTATTGATTTGTGATTGTCTGCATATTTTGTTATTGTGTTTATCAATTATTTTTATTGAGTAAACTCTAAAACTACTCACTAACAATATATGTTTAATCAGGTCGAAAGATATTAACAAAATCATTGTATTATTAAGTTAACAAGTTTGAACAAGTTTATAATATCATTAACCAAACAAGTTTGGGTTATTTTGAGTGAACCCATTATAAAATCGACTTGTTTTGACATACCTATTTTTGCCCAATGATAAAAATCACGGATCCGCCACTGTAAAGGAATTAGGCGACAGTATGCGCGTAACAAGAAACCGCGCACGGGGCATGCCAAACGTTACATGGCCCTGCTACGCACGAAACGCGTAATCAGACCCCGGTTAATGCAAAACCGGTCAAAAAAATAATTTTTTTCTTAATGCACAATTAAGAAAAAAAAATTGTGCTATCCTTGAAATTGTTGTCTAGATCCGTCACTGGGCAGTGGTCCAGTGGGGGGGGGGGCAATGTGGTTCCTGGTGATGTCTTTGTGGTGAAATCATTCCGACCATTGTGTTTTGGTATATATCTGATTACATACAATTTTTTTATATTTGTGTTAGTTTTTATCAGATTTGTGGATAGATTTAGGTCTTTTGATTGGTATCACCATGATTACCGATAGTCTTAATTAGTTGAGTTCATATACGACATGTGTTGCAGTTGCACAAATTAACAAATGAAGTTTTTAGTTGATACATGCTTAAACATGAATTTTCATATGTAGTAAATTAAATTATTTTTTTTACTAGGGCCAGGCTCGGTCTAGGGCACGTTTCCGCTAGGTGGCAAGACTCGGGTGACCCTTCGACAACTAGTATTTTCATTTAATAGAGCATCTAAGGCCGATGTTGCTACAAGTTTTTTGATGATGAGGAAGAAGACGTTGAGGCCTTTTCTAATCTTTAAGCCCATTGGTTTTCGTGAAATTGAAAAGAAACATAAATAAACGCATTGTAGCTTCATTACTCTAGTCCTTAGAATACAATAACAAATATGAAACTAACTTTTAGATTATTTTTCTTGTTTAGTTTTTATTTTATTATTTTTAATTCGTTGCTTTATTTAACGGTTTATTAGATTACTATCCTTTGTGTAAGTTATTTTTTCCTTTTAAAAATACATAATGGAATTATACCAAAAGTTTATATATAAACAAAATAATGGAATTATCGGTGATTTTTTAAAAACTTTTTTTATTTAAAGCCTATTTTTCATATTTGTCTTGGGCACTTGAAATTTTAGAGATGGCCGATAAAGTGTTCTTTCTACATTCATACCGGCCGGCATGTGGCATAAGGTTTGTTTTATGTTATTGGTTTGCGTATGAAGTATATGAACCGTTAGGCCATGTGTAAAATACTTTTTTTTTTATTTTCTAATATACTTTATGCATATGCATATAACACCATCTATTAGGTCATGTGGTAGAGATGCAAATGGTTTGTTGGTATACCCTGATCTCAAAATGATAACAAAAATGATACTACAAAAATCACAAGGTAGCTTCACATGCAGTGGCGGACCCAAAATTTTTTTCCAATGGATTCTCATTTTTTCGGTTTACAAAATTTTCTGGTAGGTCGTTATTCGGGTCGGGTCGAGGCGAGGAACATAATAAAACACAGAAATATGGTGTCACTGGAAACGAGATTTTTAATTCATATGTATTCATACCCGGAAAACATAAACGTAAGCTATATATATGGTCTTACATACATGACCAAAACATGAAAAACTAACTCTAACATAAATGATTAATTATAATATACATACACAAGATAAATAATAAAAGAATATGCAAAACCCATGTTGCCATTATATATATTGCATGGTGATAATGGCAATATGGGAGAAACTAATAACTAATATTGACTAGGATATAAAAAAAAAAAAAACATCAACAGAGTATGGTGAGACTTGAACATGCAACCTCTCAAAGGAAAAACAAGGGAATTTCCACTAGACCAGTTCAACCTTAATGGTATGGGTTCCAAGTATTAGTTTTTATGGGGCCTTATAAAATTTAATATACTGCTTCTAAGTAATTTTTAAAAAAAATTGTGTCCCGGGACCTGATCGGACCTATGTGGGTCCGCCCCTGTTCACATTTTGCCCAGGTTTAATCTTGACACAACTTGATCGATTAAACAAAGACGAAACATAATTGATATCAACAATAATTTTATTGATAATCTGATAATACAAACGTTATGCAATTCTGAATGTTTTGACTTTTCAACAAAGACGAAACAAATTTTTTGACTCTTCAACATTGACCCCTATTTATACACAACTACAGTCAATCCTAATCTAACATGTGTCATAGAAGTTATAAACTTTCCATTTGACAATTCTAGACCCTATACTTACATGGACATTCTATATACAACATAAACAAACTTTGGCATAATTACAACACGACCCTTAAACTTTGTGTTACATGGATTAACCAACTTACAGGTCAACATCTCCCCCCGAATTTGTTAATCCATGCCTTCAACGTCTTCAACTGATCTTCATTCTTCAAGTGATAAGGTCTTCATCTTCCTCTTTATCTTCATCAACTGAATTTTGATCCTTCTCCATGTCTTGATTACCTCTGAAGAGATACTTGTTTCCTCTTGAAACATGTTATACGAACTGATTAAACTGAACCAGCCCTATTTTCTCCTTGTTGGGTTGATTCCTTTGACAAAATCTCCTCTTTTGTTGGAATAGGTCACTCTTGATCTTCAACCTCGGTTTCTAATTCATACTCAAACACAAACGAACCACCGCTGTTATCGCCTTTGTATACCGGATACCCGCCGAAATTACTACAGCCCGCTATACAACTACCACGCTGCCTTTGACTTCGATTACCCCGCCAGAAATCCCCACAGACGCCCTTTTTATACCAGCGAAAATCGCAGCCGCTACCCACAACAAATTCTCCCTTAATTTGTTGAATTTGAAACCGGAAATGCCATAAACCTTCAGTCTACAACATGAGAAAAATACCAACAACTTCTGTTCTTTAATATTCTTCGGAAAAATAGACCTGTCAGAAAAACGAATTTCGTCGGAATACTCGTCGGAAAAACATTTTCATCGGAAACACTACACACTGCTGCCGTTTTTGCCTCGAG
>NW_027504708.1:0-21117 GCF_021521415.1 Bidens hawaiensis
TGGGAACGGTGGAAGTTCTCCTCTGGGTTGAGTGTTCTTCTTCGGGACTGGTGGAGGACCAGGGTTAACACTTGAAGCAGCGGTGACCACCGGAGCAAAAATGGAGCTGGTTTTTGGTTGTGAAGACATGATGAAAGGATGAAGGTGAAGGAGAATAAAATAAGCGGTTTTGAAAGATTGAAGCACCGATTGCCCCACGATGGGCGCCAAATTGTTTTGGGTAAAAATTAACAAGAGTAATTTCGTAACAAAATTAGTTAGTGAGGTTTAGGTGCTTGATAGAAATGAACGAAAATGCAATGACACAAGGATTTGTTGCGAGGAAAAAACCCGTTATCCTAAGGATAACAAGAAAAAAAACCACGGGCGGTGAAAACTATCACCACCACTTTATTAATAATCGAAAAAGGTTACAAGTGTTTGAGCTTTTCTTCTTTGGATCGTGTTTATAGAGTAATACTATTGATAATATGTAAGTTTTGTGTCCTATATGATCTAAACAGCTCCTATTTATAGTTACAAGAAGGATCACTAGATAATAACTAGCAATAAAGAGCATTAATTATCCTGATTATGATCTTGGAGTGGTTATGGCTTGCATATCATTGTTATAAACGAGTTGTAACTCCCTCCAACGTCTACAATCTTTAATGCTTTATTAATTGTTGACCGTTTCTTGTCGTTTGGAGGATACTTCATCCTGAAGTTATCCTGAATATACCGCATTTCAGGATACCAAAAATCCCATGTATAACAGTTGCTTAGTGGTCTGAATCTTTAGGAGATCATGTGAAGTTGTATGTCCTGGTAAACATCAAAGAAAGGCGGTTGAACTGTTAGTATAATGATATTAAAGATACCTAATTCTTGGGAGGATACTGTATCATGAAGTTATCCTGAACATATCCTTTGCTTAGGATACTAAAAATCCGCGCCCTAACAGACAGGTCCATACATAGTTGAAAAGGTTTTCGACTATGGAACAGTTGAAATTTCAAGCTCTGATGGACACAAGTTCGACAAAAACCATACATCGATGGACCATTTGAGGCCGTCTCGGAGGTAACTATCCTCCACCAGAAATATTGAACACATAGGAAAATAGGGTCTAGCCAAGACCCTCTTTAAACTAGGCATTGTATATATATATAAATGTTGGCCTAAAGAAACACGGGACCGTGCTTCAGTAGCACGGGGCTGTGGCCTTAAATTGCGGGCTGGAATCTTCGTTGCAAAAATCTAAGTTCAGTCTGACTCATAATAGAAATTGTAGAAGGGCACGAGGCGTACTTGAAGAAGCACGGGGGCATATCCGGATATCTTTTTGGCTATAAATTTCATCCTTGCAAATCAATTCCTTGTACCAAACCAAAGCAAATTCTAGTCTTATTCTACTCAAAATGCCTTCTGAAAACAGTAACGAACTCCCATCTCTCGTCAACCAAGAACCGAAACATGACCTCCAACTAAAATCGAGTTACTACTCAAACTTCAAGAAGTCATCCGTGAACTAATAGAAATGAACCTTCTTGCAGAACAACGTTTCCTACAACTAACCGAATTAGTGGAGAATGTCAAGATGGAGTTAAGGAAATCAATGAATAGATACAATTCCAAGTTCTCCGCTCGACTTACTTCCCTCCACCAGGTCCATTCAATGGGGAGATCCGTTTGGTGGTTTCTTGAGTAGTTTGGTTGTTGTGTTGATTGTTCGTGTAACCATGCAATCAAGTGCATTAGGCATAACTTTTAGGAATGTTGAGCTTAGCTCAATTTTTATGTTTTCTTAGGATTATCATGCTTAAATCGATCTTATATATAGCACCTTTGTTTTAATCAATCAAAGTAATTTTTGATTTAATCTATGTTTCTTTTAATCTTCTTCCAAAAATTTCCACTCTTACGTCAAAATTAGAAAGAAAATATTCCATAAGCCCAAACACAGGGTTGTGGTCACCTTGGAACCTAGAGCATGATATGCGCTGATGCCGTACAATTCTCTGAATCAGAAGCATCTATTCCTCAAGAAACACGGGGCCGTGTCTGGCCAAACACGGGGTCGTGCTTCACGTCCTAATCAATAGTCAACTACAAGCAACCAATGGTCAAAACCTGTCAAAACACTACAGCATGGGACCGTGTTTCATGAAACATGGGAGCGTGCCTACCTCACTGTTCTAGATTTTCATTTTATTTCAGTATATGTTTCGCTAATTTTCTTTCGTTTCTAGGATGGCTGAAATCGGGGACGATTTCCATGCATTTCTTGTCTTTCCCGAGCCAACTCGGCATGATCAATTTGCCCGAGATAGACTTGGATATATGACCGAAAGAAAAGCAACATCTAACTTCTATGCATGCACCGACACGTTGAGAGAAGTTAGCCAATTAGCACGCTATAACAATCTCTTGACGGGCCCATGGGCCCGAGTGTTCGGCTGCAAAGGAAGACCCGTAATGGAGTTGACAAAAGAATTCCTTGCTTAATTTTTGATGAAAACGAAAAGACTTGATATGTGGGACAATGAAGGTGTTCAGTTCAGGATCGGAGGTGTTTGGTATAACACCTTGGTTACTCAGCTTGGGGTTGACATGGGAATTTATACCGCTGAGGAGACCAATACAGCAATGTGGTTGACTCTAGTACAGCTAAAAAAGTCCGGATATCGAGCCTACGAGACTCTTTAAATTACGTAAACTAGCTAAATTAAACTTAACTACAGGCATGACTATTTATTTATTATTATTTTGAGGCGGATTTTACTAAAATATTAATTTTAAACTAATTAATATAAGTAAATACGACTCAACTTAGAACTTGGACTTAATTCAAATGATGATAGATAAACAACCTAGGGTAGAATCCCTAAAGTTTCAGTTACCAGTTAATCAGAAAATGCTTTTTTATGGGACTGGTATCATAGAATAGTCACTTAAAAGAAAACCCGAACAGGACCCTGACCCTTCTCAAGAATACACCTATGGATTTCTATTAAGTTCTTAAACACACCAGTTTTAATATTAGACTTCCTTATGGTTATCCAATTAAATATGAATGACTACCTTTAAACTAAATCATACCTTATAGCACGAAAATCAAAGGTAGTTTAATAAATTCATTCGACATTAATAGACAAAGTTGAGAAATCAAACCTAGACGGACTCCTTACGAAGAACTAAATCTAGCAATCTTAATCAACAAAGATCTATCAAATAATCTATCACCTTACAGCTATTTAGATTAGCAGCACACTTGGGTCTACTTGATTAATTATTATTGTTTCTATGGTTTTAATGCATATCAACCACAAACTAGTCAAAAACAAACAGTATATGACCTAACAGAATCCTATTATATGACAGACAATCACCAAGGACACAGTGAAACAATAAAACTCACCAAGCAATCCTGAGCACATATACGCATCGAAGAAATAATATCAAATTGTTTACTGGTTCATAAAATCCATAATGAAAAGCAAATCCAAATAAAAATCAAACATCAACAAAGCTTCATCATAAAGTCTAGGCAGTCTAATAAGTTCAGCCTAGCATTATTAAGTCAAACAAAACAAGAAAGATGGAATTCATGATGAAAAATAATAAAGAACGATAGATTAAAGGCGATAAAACCCGTTGTCTTCGATTTCGCTTCAATAGTACGTCACCGGTTGATTCCTAGCCTCCAAAGCCTTCAAAATATTGCAATACCAACTCCGATTTTCGTCCAAAACGGCTCTAGTTCATAGGTTATGTTCAGGTTTAAGGTTAAGGGTGTTTATATAGTACAATGGGCCCTAAAATATGGAAAAATTAGTGAATATTCTGGAAATATGGCCTCTACGCGCTACGTGGCCAACTTTGGGTTTCCAGGCCGCGCAGCGTGGCTTGCTCATTTTATTCCGGTTCAATTGCTGGTCCGGTCCGGTCCAATTTTGGTTCGTCCGATTCAATCCTGATTTTTTGTTTTAGCTCATTTTACTCGTGTTTCGCCCTTTTCAACAACGTTTAACTCCCGAAACCTATATTACATAAATATGTTAGTAGTATACAAATTCTAAATAAAAACGAACAAAAACTAATAAAATATTATACAAATTCTGAAATTTAGCATTTATTTTGGTTGTTTCTAACTTTGACGTGTCTAGTTTAGTGGTTAATTTGGCTATCTTATTTTGGCATCAAGATAAATACAACCTTGCCTACTTAGATCTTCTTTAAGTTTGGCAATATCCCCTTTTTGAGCATCTATTTTTTCTTTATATAGTTATTCATTGTCCTTAAAAGTGTTGTTAGCACATTGAATATCCTCCATCTCCCTAAGAAGATTATCATAATTAATTCTATATATACCAACTTTATCAATGCAGGCTTGAGAACACAGTTTAGAATTTACCTGCTTGGAGATAGGGGTGGAAGATATCATAAAGGCAAACTGAAGCTCTTTGGCCTTCTCTTCAGTTTCATTCTCCACTTCAATTGCATTAACTTGAGCCAAGTTAGCCAACTCTTCTCCCAAGTTCAATGCCTTCATCTACTCTTCTCATCAAAACTGTTGAGCCACCATAGCTTTCCCAGTTCTAGACCCAGCTGCTCCTGTCTATGCAACTGGAATCAGTGCCCTCTCATTATAGATTCCTTAGCAAGGTTGGTGCATTCATGAGCAAAGTGACTCAGCTCATGGCAGTTATAGCACCTAAGTTTTCCCTTATCAAAGCCCACTTTGTTGTCATTTATGAAGGCCCAATTGTTTCTGCCCATCTCCTTTGTGAAGGTATTTGCCCTGAACACCGCCATAGCCATTTGCCATGAGATGTCCATCTATTCGACGTCTCCCACATGGATCTGATCCAGTTCAGCAAACATAACTGGTGGGACTATATCACCAGCAAGAAAAGCGTTATAGCAGTTCATAAAACCTGCTATTAAGGCAATGCTCTCCTCGGTTTCCTTAGATTGTGGGAATATGAAGAGCTGGCTTGGCATTAGAGCTTGATGGAGTAGCAATCGTGTTCCTTGGAGATACTTTGGGCGGTATGCTTGAGTGATAAACTGGAGCAGTAGACAGGTTCAATGTAGATCTAAACATAGCAAATCCATCCTGAGCTGAAAAAGCATTGTTGGTGGATGAATTCAAGCCAGCAATATACTAAGAACTAGCATGATTGATTGCACGCTGCTTGTCATCCATTTCACAAGAATTAATCACATCCATCATTTCATTTATGGTAATTCTATCCAGATTCTTAATCTTTTTAATCACAACAACATTCATACCACAGATTTGAAGATTTGAGGAAGTGAGTTCAGGAGTTTCTTGTTGACTTCCAAGAGAGTCAACTCAATTTTGCTAATCTCATTCGAGTTACAATCTTGGTGAATCTTTGGAGTTGTGCATGTAGAGATTCACCCAGAATGTGGTTAAACATATTGAACTCCTGACACAACAGATTCCTCTTACTTTGCTGCATGTCTTCATTTCCCTTAAACACATCAATGAGAGCCTTGGCTGACTTGATTTCTCTAAAACCTAGATCAATGTCAGGAGCCAGGGCTAGAGTGAGAGTAAATAAGGCTCTCTCATCATCATCAACCTTCTCAAAGTAAGCATCTGTGAACTTCTCAACAGGTTTAGGAGCTACGGTCTTTTCTTCGTCATCCAACTCATAACTGATGATGGTTGGACCCCTTAAAATACTCATCCAAGCCTGGAGTTCTTCATTCTCATGTACTTCTCAAATCTGAACTTTCACTCATCTTAACCCTCAATATTTAACAACCGCAGAATTCGAGTCGTGGTTCCATCACAAAGTCAAGCTCCTGATGGATATTGGTAGAAATATTGTTGTCCTTTGACTCCATCTTAGTTGAATAGACTAAATCGAGAACCAGAAATGTCACCGAAAACTCTTAAGTGAGCCGAGAACCCTCACTATCACCAAAAACACTTTATACCGAGAACCTTGTGACCGAGAATTGAGGATAGCCAAAAACCTATAGAAGCCGAGAACTATAACAACCGAGAACAATTTATCACTAAGAACCAGATACTTAGAACCTAGCAGCCGATAACCTGAGAGCCCTTTGTAACCGATAACCAGCTTAGACCGAGAAGTAGATTGCTTGTTGATAACTCAAAATCTCAAATACTTAGGGATTTTGAGATCTTTTGAATTCACAACTGGATCTTGCTAAATCCTTTTCCCGTCTTCATCCTAAAATTTCGAAAAAGGTTGTTCTTCATGTTCTTCGTTAGCACCGCAACATCTATCAATCTTCAACCGAAAATACCTTGAATCCTTGATATCAAACCAAGCCTAGAATAGGTCTAACTAAGTTATACACACACACACACACACACACACACACACACACACATATATATATATATATATATATATATATATATATATATATATATATATTATTGTTTATTATATTTAACATGATAATCAAAACAATGGTACTCATTAATCAAAAGCCTAAAAATTTCTACCTTCTCCGAAACCTAACCTTGATCCACCCTTCGGCTTGTTCTTCGAACGTTGGGATGCTAGATCCAAATGCAACTATGTGTTGTTACAAGCCGGTAATTCCGTTAATAAACCTCCATTTACAAGCTCAGGTTTTGATTCTGGTGCTGTTAAGACCTTATAATCATCGTTATTAATCCAACAACCAATAGGTTTAAGTTTAAGCAAAACTAAAGTTTTTTTTTAAGGGATATTGGATTTTAATAATCCAAACTTCGGCCTATTGGCCGATATTAATCTCAAGTTAAGAAATTCCTTATATTAATCCCAACTTGCACTCTGTTGGCCTTCCCTGAGTCTTTTCCTAACGAGAACTAACCCTGTTAGTTTTAGAGCAAAATATGTCATTTATCCAATTTTAGGGAGACAAATGAAAAACATAATTTAACTTAAAAACTCACCATCACGCCCGCCGCCACCACCACCACCACTACCGTCACCACCGCCGACGCCAATACCGGCACGACCACCGCCACCGCCAACGCCGCCACCACCACTACCACCTCCGTCGCTGCCGCCACCACCTGTTTCTCCAAAGTTGAGGGAGACAAACGAAAAATGTAATTTAACTTAAACACTCACCACCACCACTGTCGCCGCCACCGCCACCAACACTGTCGCCACCGACACCGCCACCGCGATGGTTTCCACCACCACCGCGACCGCCGCTGCGACGAACGCTACCACCATCGGCACCACCTACGCGTATTTAAAAATTTATATAATTATTATTGTCGGCCAAAATACCAAAGTTTGGATTATTAAAACCCAATATCGCATTTTCAAACCCTCCATTTAGAATCAGATGGTGGTGGAGGCGACGGAGGTGGCGGCGGCGGCGGTGGTGGCGATGGTCGCGGGTGGCGGCGGCAGTGTAGTTGGTAGCGGCGGCCATGGTGGTGAGTTTTTAAGTTAAATTACATTTTTTATTTGTCTTCCTCAACTTGGAAAATGACATATTTTGCTCTAAAACTAATCGGGTTAGTTCCCGTTAAGAAAAGGCTCAGTGAAGGCCAATAGAGTGCAAGTTGAGATTAATGTATGGAATTTCTTAAGTTGTGATTAATATCGACCAATAGACAATATATATATTTTTGAATTCGAATATCCAAACGGGTCATTTGAATTTAAGATTTCGGGTATCCGAATTTTCTTATTTGGATATCGAAATCCACTGTTTGAAATTTTTAGATATCTAACTTTAAAATACCTAGTTTTTTTTTGAAAGGTGGTATCGTATTCAAACAACTAGCAACTGACTAGTTGCAAAAACAAATTAAAAAGGGAGTTACACGTTCAGTACATCAAAATTACACCACTTTATCCAATCGACTTTAGTTTTCTTTTGATCTTGCATCCACCTATAGGAAACTTAGAATCATTACGTGTAAGACCCAGAAAAACGGGAGTCCCACAGTTGGTCATCATACCAAAATATTCTTATGTAAAGGACAAAATCGGTTTAAACTTATTAAAAACAAGTCTAGAGTTACATGCAACGGAAAATAATCAAGTACCAAATCCCAAAACCGGAAAATATGCCTACAAATCAAAATTTAAATATGTGTAATAATCTATGAAAAGAAAACAGTTTGCATTATTAATTCTTAGACTAGATATGCCTTCAACCATCCGGGTAGTCTTGAGCATGTCCAAGCGGTAATCCCCAACTTCTTAACCTGAAAATAAATCTAACATACACACAAAGTCAGCTTGAGCTGAGTGATTTCATGTTTTTATAAATCAATTTAAATAAATATATATAAAAATTTTGGAGAAAATCAAAAATAGATAAATAAATAATTTTCGTTGGTCAAACACACAACACGGGCCTCCTCACCCCAAGTCTTCCTCGAGTAATATATTTGACCCAATTGCGGTTTAACAAAACAAAATCACGTAGCACAAGCCTCCTCACCCCGAGTCTTCCTCGAGTAATTTATTTGACTCGCTCACAGTTTAACAAAACAAAATCACGTAACACGAGCCTCCTCACCCTAAGTCTTCCTCGAGTAATATATTTGACTCGGTCACGGTTTAACAAAAGTGATGTCTTGAGCAAAAGGATAACAGAGTTTGGGTTAACGGAGTTAATGTGACAATTCGGGGTGTCACAAAATTGATGTCTTGAGCAAAAGGATGGATAAATGGACTTTTAAAACGTATTACAAGGCTCCTAAATTAGAAAGATGAAACCCCGTCTTTTAAACAAACTTTAATAGCGATCAAGCCGATTAACGAAATTTTCGGGCGTTACATTATGTCTTCCATTATTTTACTTGGGCTTGTATTAACTCCGTTAAATATTTTGTTATTCCTCGCATTCCAAATGCACCATAGTATGACCTGAAAGATTGCTTGTATTAACAACTTTCTGTTTGGATCTGACCCAAGCATCTTTGGTAATCCATGACATTAATGATGGAGAAAGCGAAGAAAGGTGTGAGTTTGCACCATCTTATCACGCCTTGCCATACCACATCAGCCACCGAGTAGTTAACCAGGAAATGTTCAACTGTTTGATCAGAATCTGAGCAAAACTGACATGTTACCGTACCTAACGCGATGTGTTCATCTTAGTAGTGTGGTACGTGTCCAAGTTGACTTTTTCGATACGTTTCCAAGTTGACTTTTCCAACCGAACATGTTCACCACCTTCTTCAAGACCCAACTTATCGACTGAAAACACGTGTCACAAGTTGATTTGCTAACAAAAGTGTTGCAGACCTTACCGTGAAATAAAATCCCTAAATTAAAACATAGATTGGATAGATGTGTAATAATAAAATAACTAGACGAGTGTTCGCACGATGCAATGGAAAACACATAACTTGGATGGAGAAAGCAAAGAAAGGTGTGAGTTTGCACCATCTTGTTACGCCTTGCCATACCACATCAGCCACCGAGTAGTTAACCAGGATATGTTCAACTGTTTGATCAGAATCTGAGCAGAACTGGCATGTTACCGTACCTACCACGATGTGTTCATCTTAGTAGTGCGGTACATGTCCAAGTTGACTTTTCCGATACGTGTCGAAGTTGACTTTTCCAACCGAACATGCTCACCAGCTTCTTCAAGACCCAAATTATCGACTAAAAACACGTGTCACAAGTTGATTTGCTAATAAAAGTTTTGCAGATCTTACCGTGAAATAAAAGCCCTAAATTAAAACTTAGATCGGATAGATGTGTAATAATAAAATAACTAGACGGGTGTCCGCACGATGCAACAGAAAACACATAACTTGGTAATCTATGGCTGTTTATTGTTTTATTTGAAACAGTGAAACCGTTTGTTGAAGTAGAAACTCTATAAAATAATACACTTGGGACCACCAAAATTTATTAATTAAAAGAGTTATTAATTAATCGATAAATTAACAATTATTAATTTATATATTAATTAATATTTTATTAATTTATAGTAGAATACTTAGTTTACAAGCACCTTTCAAGCTTCCACTTAATTATTGTATACAATGCATGTATATCAAATGAACGGCCCAATTAGAAAGAAACCTTCAATCTCCCACCTTATTATGCTTCTTGTGTTCAATGTATCACTTTATGGACATTAAAAATATTTTCGTCATTGTAAACTTCGATCAACAGATAACATGACTTTTGAGAACTCAGATGAAGGTGGTGAAAGCACTCAAGAACTCCAGAATTTGATCAAAGAGTTGGGTTATCGCAATGCAATGGATGTTGAAGATGTTCTGACTCACCCAGAAGAAAATGTAGTTGCACAGTTGTTGACTGATGAAGAAATTATTGAAAGCGTTATTGGAATTAATAAAGATGATATCGATGAAGAAGATGATGAAAGTTCTACAATGGAGCCCCCTTCGCGAAACGAAGCTATTAAAGCGGCAATCACATTGAACACTTTCTTGTTGAGCTATGAGAAAACAACACCAGAAGTTCTTACCATGCTAAGGAAAATTAGAGACGAGATTCTAGGGAAAATTGATTTCAACAAAAAACAAAAGACAATTGAGTCATTTTTCAAGAAACCTTCATAAATCATTCATGTAATATGCTATATATAAGGAATTATTAATTTATATTTTATATGGGGTCTAAAGAAATTATCAAAAATGTATTATCTTATAATTTTAGTGAATTATTTGTTTATTATCTTAGAGAGCTTATTAAATAATCGAGTCGGGACCGGCAAAAAATATTATCTTAGAGAGTTTATTAAATAATCGAGTATTAATTTATCGAATTTCTACTGTATATGTAGATTAATGATTCTTATTTTAAACTCAATTTATTATCCAAGTACAAACCAAATCAGAACCAAAATGTTGGTAATGATTCAATTTGGTTGGCTTTAATTTTCAATGGTCCAGTTCAGTTTTCGACGACAAAATACCATTACTAACGATTTGAATCACGATTTAATTCAAAACCGGGCACAAACACCTATACATAAAATGTTATTTTTATAACTTAAACAAACTATGGCAATATCATACACAAATTAAAAAGAATAAAACACTCGTTTTTATGGTGCGATTTAAAAAAAAAATATTAGCGTACGAAAAAGTTATGACCATTTAAAAATCGTGATGAAAGTTGCGTTAAAAGTGAAATTAAAAAGAGTAGATAGATAAAAAATAGAGGTTAAATTTGTAATTATTCTTTAAATTTGTAAAAAAAAAATTAAAATATAGGAACTAATATTGTAACTATATTTGTGAAAGAGTAAAGTGTCAAAATCGTCCCTATGGTTTGGTCAGTTTTGCGATTTTCATCCAAAATTGTTTTTTTTTCACAATTGAACCATTTATGTTTCCCTTTTGTTGCCATTTTCATCCAAATTACTAACTTCGTTAGTTTTCCATTGTTAAGTCAGGGACAAGTTTGTCCTTCTACTTATTTGTTTATTTATTACTTTTAAACTATAAATAAAATGAAAATAATAAACAATACAAGTTAAAAAAAAAACAAATTAAAATAAATATATATTATAATCCAAACCAAAGTCCCAAACACCCCTCCATCAATCTTCCCCATCTTCATTTTGTCTTCGTCGTCTTACTGGTTAGAACCACCGCCGCCGCCACCAACGTTATCCTTCTCGTTCAAGACCAAAAAATCCCAAATCGATGCATCAACACCATCACAAAGTGTGCCTAATCGTGTCGTTTTGTAAAATCTAGGTCAAACCATCGTCTTCCCAACTCTCCTAAAGAATAATCGGAACAACGTACCGGTAGCCGTCACTCGCTTCCAACAATAACTCCTATGGGATAGCGGAGGAGACGAGTTTTCACTGATCGATGCAGATCAGAAGGTTCAACATTGTTTCGTCCCAGATCTGAGGGTTTAGGGTTCAATATCCGATTAATGGCGGCGGCTGAGGCGAGTTTATGGGTGATTGAGACGGGTTCAAGCGATGGTCGGGTTATGATGGTGGTTGCAGGTGTTTGACGTTAAAGAAGACGAAACAACTCATTTTGTCTGCTAATTATGCTATTTGTACAAGAGAATTAAACATATGGTTACAATCAGGGGTGTCAATCGTGTCGGGTTATCGGGTTAATAGGTTTTGGGTTGGCGGGTTGGCGTGTCGAGATTCTTCAACCCTAAGCCAACCCATATATTTATTTGTGTCGGGTCGTGTCGACCCATTTAAATTCGTGTCGTGTTCGGGTTGTGTTTCGGGTCAACCCATTATACGTTTATTTACGAATATGGTTAATATCTAGTGGCTTAATATTAACCTAGACAATCAATTACTCTTATTCATATAAAACATTTTAACAATTTTGTGATAGATCTAATTGTTTTTGTC
This sequence comes from Bidens hawaiensis, assembly GCF_021521415.1. NCBI lineage: Eukaryota > Viridiplantae > Streptophyta > Magnoliopsida > Asterales > Asteraceae > Bidens > Bidens hawaiensis. Next base: position 12,340 of record NW_027504708.1, read on the forward strand.
AATCTATCTCTCATTTCCAATTAATAAACTTAGGCTCATGTATTTTGCTTAAGATAAGAATAAACGAATGGAGATAATAAGAGAATAGATGGTTCAGACTAATAAAATATAAATAATAGAAGTGAAGAATGGACAAAAATATTTAAAAAGTAATTAATTTAATTTATAAAAATTAATAGATATATGATAAATTATAAATTAAAATATTTAACTTTAAAATTTAACCCTTCTTATCTCTAAAATCAAAATATTAACTTCTATAAAATTTTTAAATGGGTTAACAGGTCAATCCATTTTCTGACGGGTCGGGTTCGGATTGACCCACTTTTTAGATGGGTCGAGTTCGGGTTGACCTATTTAAAAAAACAGGTCGTATCAGTCGACCCAAAACTTATATTTTTTCGTTTCGGGTTCGGGTCGTGTCAGGAATTGATAGCCCTAGTTACAAGTAGTAATTCGATATAAACTTGAACAAATCAGAGAGTTAGAAGCACGGATTGAAGTTCAAAATCAGAAACTCTTGGAAAGACTAAGCACAATGGTTTAGAAAATGTAAACACAATAAATATACCGAAAAGACGATTTTACCCCTCACTTAACAATGCAAAACTAAAGAAGTTAGAAATTTGAACGAAATTAACAATAAGTGAGAAACTTGAATGTTCAAATTATAAAAAATAAAAAAATTGGACAACACTCCACTCTGAGAAATATGAAAGACACTTATATATTATTAAATAAGTATTACAATTACCCCTTTACCCCACTTTAAACTTAAACTTGTACTTGAAGCTTGTAGTCTCTCCTACTCCATCAATCTCTTTGACCTGTTTACTCTGTCCACGTCAGATTGACGATAAATAATGGCCCACGTGAAGCGTGTTGTCTCTAGTTCTACCTACTCCATCAATCTCTTTGACCTGTTTACTTTGGTCCATGTCAGATTGATGATACATACATACGCTTTGTCATCATATGTATCCAATCCGAGTTTCTGAGTCAGTCACAGCAACTACCAAATGGATTCCGATAGGTATTTATGATTGATGATTTTACTAACTAAACATTTACACCTCCCGTCCGATCAATCTTATTTTCATTTCATTTGAGTGCAAATGACTGGAGATCAATGCATGTGGATTACTAGGGTTACAGATGATCGATCATTGCTTGTTGCCATTCATGGATATGATTCAATTCAACTACAACTAGGACCGAGTGTTGTAGTTTAATTGAATTCGTCCTAGGGTTCCAAATGATCCAATCATGGATGTCAATGAATAAACTCTCTCTCTCTCTCACTAGTTCAATTTCTTGTTAAATGAATGATTGATTGATTGTTGCTAATGATTCCAATAGGAGAGAGTAATTACATAAATGCTGCAATTGATAACCAGGGCTGCAAATAAAAATAGACTGATTGTTGCCAATGATGCAACTCAATTGCATATATGAAATTTTCTCTAATTAACTAGGGTTACAAAAGCTTGTAAAGATCTCATACATTCTTGAATGTGGTCTTGGACCATTTGATTTCTATGATTGCTGATATAGTTTCTTGATTTTTTTTTCCAGAAAATCTAAGATGGTAATACAGTTGCTTAAGGGGATTCATTTTGTTTCTTCTGTCGAGGCCATTTCTCTTGGTGTTCAAGCTGGTATTCATCCTTGGATATTGTATGATATCATATCAAATGCAGCCGGGAACTCATGGTACATTCTATGACCATTACCATGTCGTTTATTTTTACGAAAATGATATCATCCAAAATAGTTCATTGTAATGTATTATAGCTATAGGTCCATGGACTCAATAGTCAACACAGACACATATGGTATCATATCCGATGCTTATCATGTATGTTTGTTTCTACTGACATGAATCAATAATGTGAGATAATTATGGACATAAGTATTAAGTAGCTAGAGGCTGTAGTTTTCCAAGCTAAAATCTGTATTTTCAATTCATCATTATGTGAGAAATCAACTATGATTTGGTAATCAAAGTATGGTTAGGGTATTAGCTGATCATGCCTGATTAATTATTGAATAAGTGTTTATATTTAATGTAACTGTTGAGATATTTGTGCTTGCATTTGTCTATTAGTGCTTTCTTGCACTGTTTCTGTAAATACCACATAAGCCTGATTTTGCGTGATATGCAGGATTTTCAAAAACTACATACCCACGTTATTACAAGAGAATCAAATCAAGGATAATCTCCTAAATGCTTCTGCTCAAGATTTGGTAGCTTGCCTGAACTCTGTGTTTCTAGATTGCATAGTTTTGTGGCTTTAACTTTAAAGAATTAAGGGACAAGCTACCCAACTCACCCATCTTGCCACGTCTACTCTTTCTCCATTATGTATAGGATAGTGATATCTTACTAAGGTTTAAAAACATGACAGATCCTGTTTTTTAGGGTGGAGGCGGGGGCTATCGTGTCTCTTATTTAGTGTTTGTTTCCATATTAATTTAATTTAACTACAGGAGACAGTTTTGGACACTGCCAAGTCACTTGTATTTCCTCTTCCACTATTGGCTGCTGCTCATCAACAATTCCTAGCAGGTATGGTTTACATTGTATGACTGCTTTAAACCAAATGAATAATGTGATAGAACCCCGAAAATAAAATAGTAAATTGACAGAAATAAACAAGAACAAGGATAGTTGGCCCGATATGAGAGGGGCTAGTCTCCAGTTAATCCGATTCAAGAAGGATTAGATCTCCGATTAGAAGAGGTATAAAAACCTTAAATTTGATAAACATAAACATTCATACCCTAGAAACTATAACAAGAACCTATAAATAGACATAATTGTATTAATAATTTCTGCGGTAACTTAATCCTCACCCATTTATCTTCCTTAACCCTTCAGCTTAAGACGGGTTCGTATCAATACTTCCCAGCCGGTAAAACGACTTGACCTAAAGTCAATCCAGTAGTCGTAGTGCCACGCTATCATCCATTCGATTGTAGGTTGACCCGTGCCATAGACCCATTGATTGGCTAAAGTATGGGGAAATTGACCTGCAACCTTTCCATTCTCAAACCTAAATTCCAGTGCAGACTTGAAAGAATCCGATCCAGTAGAAGTTGGAATTTGGAATCCGGAATAGGCATCTGTTAGGTTTTGCTGCAAATTGGTACACATCAACTTCAACTTGTCACGGGTCATTAGTGGGGTTTCCCTTGATCGGTTAAGTTGATCCAAATCTCTCATCTTAAATTGACCACCATCTCCGATAGTTAATTGATCAGCATCTCCCATCTTAAATTGAACCTCATCTCCAATCTTCTGTTTAGCCCCATCTCTGATCTCTACTTCAACACCTAAAACACGCTTTAACTTATTTTCGTCATCGCTAAGGCTGTATTCTGGAACATCCTCTTTATCCAGATCCGGTAGCGGTTCATGAGATTCCTTAACATTTCACAAAGCCTTGATCTCTGCGATGCCCTCCTTTATGGCCATTAGCGAGTCTAATCGGGCTGCAATCACTGCCAACTGATCTGCTAGATTTTGGGTTGTGGTCGTCATGCGATTTCCCGGCAATGGAACCAAATGATAGAACCCCGAAAATAAAATAGTAAATTGATAGAAATAAACAAGAATGAGGATAGTTGGCCCGATTCGAGAGAAGCTAGTCTCCGGTTAATCCGATTTGAGAAGGATTAGATCTCCGATTAGAAGAGGTATAAAAACCTTAAATTTGATAAACATAAACATTCTTACCCTAGAAACTATAACAAGAACCTATAAATAGACACAATTTTAGTAATAATTGCTGCGGTTACTTAAACCCTTTAACATCCTCACCATTTATCCTCCTTGACCCTTCAGCTTAAGACGGTTTCGTATCATAATGTGTGATTGTTGTTTATGTGTATGTTCAACAGGCTCTAGACACTCAGACGCTGATGGTCTTGATGGTTTCAAGGTTAAGATTTTACTATCATTTATCTATCTGCTAGTAGCCTTCCCCGTATACACTTAATTAAATATGTAGCAATTGTAAATGTGCCAAAACTCATCAACACTGTATTTTTAACGCGTAAAACCTCCTTAATAATTTTATTAAACAAGATTATTGCTTTGATGTATCAGAATTCATCAATTCTCTTGTGCAGGTTTGGGAAAAAGTACTTGGAGTACAAATTATGGATGCAGCAAACGCAGAAACTTACAATCCCGAACTATTGGCAAATCAACTTCGTGAAAAATCAAAACGACCAAATAAAATAGGTTTTTATTGGTCTAGGAGCAATGGGATTCGGCATGGCAACTCATCTTCTGAAATCCAATTTCTGTGTGCAAGGATATGATGTAACACTTCTTTGTACTGTTCTTTGGTTAACAAGGAAAAACAATGTAATGCTGATTCATGATTTCTCTTTGATAGGTATATAAGCCAACTCTATTTAGGTTTGAAAATGCTGGTGGTTTGATTGGAAACTCTCCTGCAGAAGTATCAAAAGGTAACAAAAAGTAGTTTTAAGGTTTTGTTTCTAAATAGCTTCAAAGGAATTTTAAGGGTTTTTTTGGTGTTTTTTCTTTCAGATGTCCAAGTTCTCGTTGTGATGGTCACAAATGAAGTTCAAGTTGAGAGTGTTCTATAGGGTGTTGATGGGGCTGTGCCAGGTATGTCTAAATATAATCTACAGTTTTGTGAGTTGAATTAACCTGTTCCTCCCTTTTTTGTAGCTCTTCCACCTGGATCATCTATTGTCCTTTCATCCACAGTTTCTCCTGCTTTTGTCAGTCGCCTTGAGCTGCGCTTACAAAGTAGGTTCTTACATTTGGTGTTTGGTTATAATATAGAGTTTGTATAATGTCTGCTTTAGCATTTTCTATTTGCATGCTTGGATAGGTTCTTACTTATAAAATCATCTCATGTTTTTAAATGTCCTTTTTTTAACACATCTTCATCTTGCTGCTACAAACTGTAGATGAGAACAAGGGATTCAAATTGATTGATGCCCCTGTATCTGGTGGTGTCATAAGGGCTTCTGAAGGAACGCTGACGGTGCGTAAGTTGTTTTTTTTTACAGAATTGATCTTACTTAGAATAACTGGTTAGTAATTTTAAAGATTTTTGTGTAAAACTCGCTTTGTTGTACATACATTATTCAGATTATGGCATCAGGTGCAGATGAAGCACTTGAGCATGCTGGCTCAGTTCTTTCAGGTAATTAGCAATTTTATAATCATCCAAGTCTTATGACAATAACTTCTATGACTAATATTAAAATTTGTGTGCCTTTTCATTTCAACAGCATTGAGTGAGAAGCTATATGTGATAAAAGGGGGTTGTGGAGCTGGAAGGTACATCTCGGTTGTCTTTTTTACTTTATCATGCCATCACATACATGTGAAAAGGTGTATTATTAACGTATTATTTTTTTTCTGTAGTGGTGTAAAGATGGTGAATCAACTACTGGCTGGAGTTCATATAGCATCAGCAGCTGAAGCAATGGCATTTGGGGCTCGATTGGGATTAGATACAAGAATCTTGTTTGATGTTATAAAAAATAGTGAAGGAACATCTTGGTATGATCATTTATCCTACTTTATGAATTGTTATCTGTTAAGAATTAAGAAACTTATTGAACTTAAAGCTTGGACTAGTAGATGGTGGGCCATACAATCACTTTTCATGTACCTTCATTACTTTTGTTTTATGGTTGCAGGATGTTTGAGAATCGTGGTCCGCACATGGTGGAAAATGATTATACTCCCTTATCTGCACTTGATATCTTCGTTAAGGATCTGGTCTGACTGTAGCCATCTTTATTTTGGTTTCTTTTTTACTTCAAAGTAACTATATACTAATAAGCTTTGTTTCCACTTTCCATTTATCAACCTCTTCTATTTGCAGGGGATCGTGGCTCGTGAATGCACGTCTCATAGAGCTCCACTTCACATTTCTACTGTTGCACTCCAGTTGTTCTTGTCAGGTGGTTGGATGAACAAAGATTTTAGAGTATAAAATATTTAAGAAAACAAATTAAAAGTAAAAAACGATAAGTTTCTAAGCCCTTTCATGCCTGTTTCTTGATTTGCCTTTAAGTATTCCTTTTAGGTCTGGTTAAATGAAAACAATATATATATGCAATCCTGTTTCATTACATCAGTTTGTTTCATCTCTATTATTTATCTATCTCAATATAGTTCTATAGATTTTTTTGATAATAATGATTGAAGATGATGACAATTGTTTTAATGATCACTATTCTTCCAACTTTTAGGTTCTGCTTCTGGGTGGGGACGGTTAGATGATTCAGCTGTTGTTAAGGTAAGTTACTTGATGCATATGCATTGAACTTGATCATCATAATAGAAACTTAAGTCTCCGTTTTCTTATATTTGACTAGTTAATTTGTAACTGCATCTTGTTCTTCAATATTATATGATGATGAAAACATCTATTATATGAACAGATATACGAGACATTAACAGGTGTCAAAGTTGAAGGAAAACATGCTGTGATTAGTAAACAAAAGGCCTTGGAATCTCTTCCATCTGAGTGGGCACTGGATCCACTGGATGACATACGCAAACTGGATAATAACTTAAAGACTTTGGTTGTTTTGGATGATGATCCAACTGGAACTCAAACAGTCCATGATGTTGATGTGTTGACTGAATGGTGAGCACATGTCGCCATAATTTTGAAGTATTAACCTAAATTCTGTTATTTTTAGATAACCTGGCAGATGATTTTAATATTTGAAAGGAATATTGAGTCGCTTGCTGAACAGTTGAGAGGTAGACCTAAATGCTTTTTTATTTTGACAAACTCTCGGGCTTTGAGCTCTGATAAGGTAACAAGCATCCATAAATCATTACACAGTATTTGTTTTCTTTTTGGTTTTGAATATTCAAGTATGCATTTTGTGTACTTTCTTCTTCGTGCAGGCAAGCGCACTAATAACAGATATTTGCCAAAACCTATGTACTGCAGCAAAGTCAGTTGGAAACAATGACTACACTGTAGTATTGCGTGGTGATTCTACATTAAGAGGACATTTTCCTGAGGTGAAAATTAACATTTTTGTTAATGAACTTGTTATAATGTAATGATATTTTGGCATTTTATATGAATATTACAGGAACCAGATGCAGCTGTTTCAGTACTCGGAGAAATAGATGCTTGGATTATTTGCCCTTTTTCTTGCAAGGAGGTCGTTTCACCATTGATGATGTGCATTATGTTGCGGATTCTGATCGGTACTATTCTTTTCGAACAGCTAATAATCTAGGGGTGTGCACTGTTCGCTTAATAGCCTCAAACAAATTAACCAATCGGTTTTTGGTTGATTGGTTCGGTTTATTCGGATGATTTTTCAGTTTGGTTCAGTTAATTTCATTTAATAACCAAAATCAAATTTCGGCTAAAATTTTTTATATAGAAATACATGAAATCAGTGTATAAATACATGAAATCAGTGTATAAATACATGAATGAATATATAGATACATGAAATAGAGATATAAATACATGAAATGGTGGTATAAGTGCATGAAATGAATGTATAGATACATGAAATAGAGATATAAATACATGAAATGGTTGTATAAATACATGAAATGGTGCTATAAGACATGAAATACATGAAATGTAGGTATACAAGCTAAAAGTATATGAAAATATGAATGGTTTGGTTCGGTTAATTTTGGTTAACCGAGGGTAGAAAAAATAACCGATAACCGCTTTTCGGTTAATTCAGTTTCGGCTTCCCTAAATAATCTACTCATAAATCCACCTAAGCCACCTACCACGGAATTTGAACATCTATTACACCACCAGATATCATTGGGCTAAATGCCCTTTGGTCTGATACTACACATTGAGATATATTGTTTTTAATCACGCAGTTTAAGTAAATCAAGAGGATTGATATTTATAATTTTTTCTATATAGACTCATTCCTGCCGGAGATACAGAGTTTGCTAAAGATGCTTCATTTGGTTATAAATCTTCAAGCCTGCGTGAGGTCTGTGTAACTTTCCCACATGAACAGTTAAACACTGCTAATATGAAAACCATTATTAAAATGCTTTTAACTGTATCTGTTGGATCCCAGTGGGTTGAGGAGAAAACTAAGGGACGTATACCTGCTAGCAGCGTTTCATCAGTTTCTATACAATTGTTACGTAATGGTGGACCAGCAGCTGTCTGTGAGCATCTTTGCAGTTTACAGAAGGTTTAAAGCACAAACATTTATATGTATAATTCAATAACCTTTTATATGTACAATGCAATAAGCTTTTGTCTCTTTTTGCTGGTATAAAACAGGGTTCCACATGTATAGTGAATGCAGCTAGTGATAGAGACATGGCTGTCTTTGCAGCTGGTATGGTTCAGGTACCTGAAATTCCATTATGTTTCAAATAAATTCCTATAATTTTAATAATAATATGTGAAACACCATAAAAGTCGTTTGTGGGTTTGTCACTGACAGGCAGAATTGAAAGGGAAACGTTTCCTGTGTCGAACTGCTGCTAGTTTTGTATCTGCTAGTATTGGAATTATCTCAAAAGATCCCATCTTGCCTAAAGATCTTGGAATCAGTAAAGGAAAAAGTGGTGGACTTATTGTTGTGGGTTCATATGTCCCAAAGACCACCAAACAGGTATAGTCTTCATAGGAATTGCTGTTCTTTTTTCATTCTAAAATAACATTAATCGTTCCTTAATATCTTTAGAGTTCTACAGGTTGAAGAGCTAAAGTTACATTGTGGTCATAATCTGAGGACCATCGAGGGTAAACT
>NW_027504709.1:0-24129 GCF_021521415.1 Bidens hawaiensis
GTTTATAAAGAAAACTGAATACATTAATATACTTCAAATTACATTATCTCATATTTCATTACCGTCTAGGTGATACACACATCATACAATACGATACATAATTCTATTTATTATAATGTGTCCTAACATCCCGCACGCAAATCTTTCACACATCAAGCACTTAGCACGAAAGCAATCACTTCATCTTAATTGTACCTGAAAAGCATGTGAGAAAACGGGTCAACTACGAATAGTTGGTGAGTTTCACAATTCGAGTAAACCATGATAAATCATTGTCAAAATATAATATTATCGATGTAATTATGCTGAGCCAACAAGTGAAACCTCTGTTAAACCAGTACTGTACCTGTTCCGGGGGCAATGTTAACCCAGAAACATTTCTAGGGACATCTGGGGACACTGTAAACCCAGTACTGTACCCATTCTGGGGGCAATGTTAACCCAGAAACACTTCTAGGGACATCTGGGGACACTGTTAACCCAGTACTGTACCCATTCCGGGGGCAATGTTAACCCAGAAACACTTCTAGGGACATCTGGGGACACTGTTAACCCAGTACTGTACCCATTCCGGGGGCAATGTTAACCCAAAAACACTTCTAGGGACATCTGGGGACACTGTTAACCCAGTACTGTACCCATTCCGTACGATTCCCGTACAATCAAATATTTATAAATACACGCAAATCCATGCGTTCAGTATGCACTTAAACATTTCAATAGTAACATGCTTCCGCCCCGAGAAAATATTTAAAAACAATTCAGAAAAAGGGGCTCGTGAAACCCACCTTAGCACATGCAAGCAGGTAACAACAGTCATTATCAGTTAACACGTCCAATCTGTAATATGATCCCTACGATCGTTACTATACAATCACTATTAATATAGCTTTAACCGTGTTAACCGGTACATCTGGGGACACTGTTAACCCAGTACTGTACCCGTTCCGGGGGCAATGTTAACCCAGAAACACTTCTCCGGACTCAGATTGTGATATCATTTAGAGTTCACTAGTCAAATTTCTATTAGTCGTTTTTCCCGTTTTGCGTGCCTAGCACGGTTATCCGTTTTTACGTTTCAAAAATGAGTTTTGTCACACACGACCCGAAAAGAGTGGTTGACTGATAATTTAATTAAAGTTGTGAAATTAGAGCTCGGTTTAGACGCCCCGATTGGCCGCGGGACCCGTTTCCGTATTTAGTGCACCGGAAACTGTTTTATCGGATAAAATTACTCAAATCATCCGAATTATTTTCGGATGATTTATTTTTGCTAGTTTAACTTAATTATATGAAAATAGTCCATTTTCAGGGTTTTTATACACCGGTCAGTTCGTTTAGGCGAACTTTACCGGTTTATGCGTTTTAAACTTTAAAAGTTTGTTTTTATTTTCTTTTTAGCACAAATAATTATCCGTTTAATCTAGGATCTTGAAATTTTGCACAAATCACTTTTTGACAGTGGGGAATTTAATAAAAATATTTCCAGAATTAATTTTATATTAAAAATTTATTTATCTATTTTTAAACACCATTTAAACACTAAATATGTCGTAAATACCAAACGAACTTAGAAAAATCCCAAATTTTTCCTGGATGACCCCTGCCATCTACATAGTCCCCTGTAATTTTTCCAGAACCAAAATCTCTTTTTACATGCCATTTTCACTAAAACCGAGCTAGAAAACCCTAGAACTCGTTTAACCGAAAAGCCTACTTAGACTTCTCCAACTGACCTAAAATTTTGTGTGTGACTTTTACATTTTATAAAAAGCTTATCTGCAATTTTCCAGATTTGTTCATGATATTTAACTATTTTTCACCATTTTTGGCCAAAACCGAGCATTAAATTCACCAAATATTCATCCTTTGTCCAAATATTACCAAAATTTCACAGAACTCATATTTTCATATATCTAACACCTCTGTAAAATTTCATGACCTAACTTTAAACATGTCACAATCTGTCCAAATCACAAACATCATACAAAAACCGAACTACCTTGTGTTTCTAGCTTCAAATCGCAAGAATCTCGCTTTCTAGCCTTTGCTAACAACTAGATACAACACCTACAAGAACAATAACACCACACCAAGCAAGTTACACCCACAATCAAGCCATTTCTTTCATGGTTTCGGTTATGACTTAAAAACAAAGATTTAACCGTAAAAATTCGTTTTTGGTTCGTTTAACTCCTTTCTTAGACCAAGATCCCTTGTATAACCCGTATAGATCACTTGATCATGCAAGAATCGGTTTTCATCATTGAAACCTCATTTTCTTGCAAATAAACTCAAGAAACGAAGATGAACACGTAAATAACTCGATTTTTACCTCGGTTTTCTTGCTAAATATCTCGGTTTTTAGTCCATGGAGTTGAGAGAAAATGAAGATTGTTGAATGGTTGGATGAAAAAAAGAAATGAAAGGCTAGGGGTGTTACCCCAAGCCGATCGGAACTATGAGGGGGTGGGGTGGGACCCACCTTTTCATTCTTAGCCACATGTTTGGATTCTCGAAATCCGGATAATGTTTTGGATAATCTGGTTCAGTTCGTTTTTTCGGTTAAATGTCTAATTCGGCTTAAAACCAGGCTAAAACGGTCGTTTTTTCGGCTTAAAAATGAAATTTATATAAACCGATTTAAAAACTTTAAAAACTTAAACCATGACATTTATTATCTTAGAACATCATATTATTAATAATCGCGCATCTTTTTCGGCTTGATCGATCGTCTCTTGCTCGGTTTGGTATTAAAGGTTTCGTTTAACGTACCGAAGTACCATTAAATCGAAAATTCTTTTTCTGAGCTTTAATTCACTTATCCCGAAGCTTTAATACTTCGTAAACATCACTAAATATCATATATCTCGTCTATAATTGAACCCTCGATTCGTTCGGGTTTCAATAACTATCGATCGATTAATCGCATATTCAATACGATGAACTATATATTCACGTACAATCAATACTGTGAACCATGTATTCTCGTATAATTACTATGGTAATTCATGTACCCGACATTAAATATAACGTAACTATTGTCTACCGGTTAGGGTATACCTGGTTTTGTCGGAATCGTTACATAGATAATGAAGTGCAAGCTGAATCAACATGCAAATCATTAGTGACATCAACAAGTGTTGCATTTGAATTTGGCATTGGTTTAGGATCTTCATAAACAACTTCACATGTATTAGACTCATCTGATTCATATCCACTGTCAATTGGGCTTTTAACATATGGATTGATGCTTTTGCATTCTTGAACCACATAATCTTTCTCAATTGTTTCATATGTCACATGTGTCTCCCCTGATACTTGAATCTCAATCCATGGTTTCCAAAGAAAACCATGGGGTTCAAATCCATGTTTTAGTAGAAACTTTTCATCACCATTGATCTCTCTTGACTTCTTTCTTGAGAACACATCCTTATTACTTTTCTTTCCAACTCTTGGTGATCTCTCAAAATCATCATATTTTACTGACTTGGAATCATTTCTTGGAACAATCCTTATTGGTTGTGTCCTTTTCACTTGGTGAACTGCATTTCTCTTTGCCTTCTCATCAACTGCCACAGTCTCTTTCACACTCTTCATAGTTTCTTCTTTTCTCTCTTCAAATTTTGACTTATCACCTTTAGCTACCACTTCTTTACACCTCTTCCCTTTGCCCAAATACTCATCATATATTCCTTTGTAGAAACTAAAGTCTTTGTTTCATTTGGGACATTGATTGGTTTGAATGTAAACCTTTCATGGCAGGAATCCGTGTGATGACCATACTCATCACACTTCTTACACCAGACTTTGCCTTTGAAGCTTTCATGAGAATTTCCTTTCTTTAATCTCTCACTTGGTCTAGGTGGTTCAATGCCAATTGTTTTCTGAGTTTTGAGACCATGAAAGTCAATGGAGAATGACAAAAACTCTTCAATCTTAATGTCTTGTCTTTTAACTTTTCCTTTCACAAAGGTTATTTTCTCCATCTTTATTGGTTCATCATCCACACTTCCTTTGTATCTTGACTTCCTCCTCCTATATTCTTCTATTGTCTCAACTTCTCCTATATCAAACAACTCTTGACTTGAAAAAAACAGGATACACAGGAATGAATTGATCACAGATAATAGTTCCTTTGGTCTTTTTCTTGTTGTTGTTCTTGATCTTCTTCAAGACTTCTTTGCTTGGTGGCCAAACAACATTATAAGTAACCTTTGACATCTTTGACCTTTCACATATGTCAAAAGACACATGTTCTCTTCTCATTTGTTCATAATGTCTTCTCATCTTGGGTGTAATTTTTGGTAACAATGGGATTTTGCTTGGTCGACTTGAGCTGCCACTTTCAACTAAGATTTTATCACTTGAATCACTCATGTCATCTCTGTCCAAGCAATCCTCATCAAAGTCATCCTCAGATACTTGAATACTCACAGATTTTTCATATCTCACATCTTCCTTTAACACAAACTCACATTCGTCACTCACATCTACCATCTTGTAGTTTTCAATGAATTCCTCTTTGTCTTGAAAAACAGCTCTAAACTGGTTGAGATAAGCATTTCTTTTCTCTTTTTCAACTTTTAGTGAGTAGTTGTTGTTAAAAGGTGGAGGAACTTCCTTATACATGTCTTCTTCTTTAATCATGTTTAGAATACCACATTAGTTTTCTGTGGCGACAAGATTTTTCAAGAACCCATTCTCAACTTGCGGTGTTGTGTTATTTACCTTATCCTCAACAACCACCTTTTTCAAACCTGCAACCTCAGTCACATATCTAGACTGTATTATGTAACTATCCATACAATCTTGCTCAAGGCTTTTGATTCTATCTTCATATTTTAAATCACTTGCTTAATACACATTAAACATGCTTTGCTTTTTGAAATAGTAACTTTCAAGCTTTCCTACCTACAAGTTTAATAATTCGATGGTTTCAAGTAATTCAAGTGTTGAGTTAGAATGTACCTGATTTGAAGAAGATCCAGCTTCATTTTCAGCTTGAGCCATCAGTGCAACATTGGCTTTGCCTATATCACCAACATGATTGCTCCAATCGAAATCACCATCTTGTAGATGAACAACCAATGAAACATTGCCTTGATTTCTGGGTTGGTTATCATTGTTTCTGTTGGTGTTAACAGGAGCATGTGAAGGGTTCTGGTTGTTGTTTCTCTGGTAATTCTAAGTTTGAGGGACAATTTGCTGGTTGTTCTGTTTTGGCTGTTGGTAATTGTTGTTGAAGTTTGAGTTATTGTTGAAATTGTTGTTATAGTTTCTTGGCTGGCCTTGGTGGTATTGATTCTGATATTGGTTCTGATTTCTAGGCTGATATTGTTGGCCTTGATTTCTGTTGAATTGTCTAGGTTGGTTGCACTTTCTTGCAAATATTTCTAGGTTGTCTAGGTTGGCCTTGATTGCTGTTGAATTGTCTAGGTTGGGCTGACAGTTGTAGCATATTGGTTTTGATTTGTCAAACCCAATTCTTTCATTAGGACGTGATACAAGAGACCTTCCAGTCCTGTTGAACAACCTTATGCTTCTTAACGCCAACATGGCTGCTTTCCATTTGAGATCCATGTCCTCTAGATCATTTGCATCAATTTTCTCAAGATCATTTTGAACAACACTTGTATAGATCATGTTCTTTGCAACAAATGCATTGTAAGAGTCTGTGAACATTGAAAACAAAGCTTGGTATTCATTGCTTTGACTGAGATTACCACCACCATAAGGTGTATGCCCACTGGCCATTGAGGCAAAGTCATCGTCAATTAGTAGAACATTGAACCTTGATTGACTACCCTGGTTACTTGAACTTCCAGCAACAAAGACCATTGGTGTATCAAAACCATGTTTACTTGGTTCTTCAATAATTGGAATTTGTTGTTGGTTTTTGGTAGACAAGTTAACCATTGGTGAAATGAGAGCATTTGACACTTGGAAACAAAGTTTGTCCTCCATAATCATCTCATTCTCAATCATCTTTATGTCAGCTGCTTGCAAAAAGCAGATCACATCATTAAGCTTGAGTGCATCATAGTTTGGTTTCTGCCTGATAAATTTCCTGGCAGTGTACCATTCTTTTGATAATGATGGTAGCAGCTTTGTGACCAAGTTAGAATCAGTCACCACATAATGAGTTGTTCTGATTTCATTAAAAATTGTAAGGAACCTCTCTAGACAGACTTCATCCTCTCACTATCCTTATACTTGAACCTGTGAAGTTGCTACTTCAACCTCTCCTTCTTAATATTCTTCAATTCGAATTGCCTTCAAACATTCCCAATACGGCATCATACATGGATTTAGCAGTTTGATGATGAGCGACCTTTGTCAGAATCTCCCATGATAAATCCAATTTCAACATAGGCGGTGCTCTATCATCAACCTTCTTCATCCGTGCTTCAACAATTGTAATGTTGTTTGTTCCATCAGGCATATAAGGTCCGTTTTTGATTGAAGTCCACATCTCTACATCGTTGTAGCATACTGTGGCTTCAAAAAGCACATTCCATTTTATGAAATTTTCGTGTCCATACAATCTTGGAATTTTGTTTGTTGGTACCTCTTGCTCCTCGTATCCAGACATCTTTTTGAGATTTTGAAATATCTTTGAAAAACACAGAAAATAGTTGACAAACTTAAACAAATTTTAAAACTCATTTGTAAAATAATCAGATCTGATATATCTTGTCATATAGGAGCAAGATCTATAATAAAAATGAAAACATTAATGTAAATAATAGAAAGAAGAAACCAAATATTGTAGATCTTGAAAGAAATGAAGAACACAGAACGACTGACGTCACAAATCAATGAAACAGTGCTCAGCTGACGTCATTCTTCATCTTCAATACCACTGTCGTAACTCACACGATTAAGTGTTGACAATAAGGTTAACAACTTGCTATTTAGGGTAAGAACAATAGTGTATTATTAGCGGAAATACTAACAGACAAAATGTTGCTTAATAAATACTAAGGTAACAAACACAAACTGTAACTCAAAATATTTCCATTTATAGAAAGATCAATACAAACGAAAATCAATCATGGTTTCAGAAAGGATTGTTTTGTCCGTTCCTATTAAAGAACAGCCGTCACACTCAATATTCAGGAATAATATCGGGTCTGTCTTGTGTCTATTATGTGTTGCTTTTAGGCGTGCCCTAAACTATTCTATTTATAGGCGGTGCCTTGACAGCTGCCATTACTTCTAAAAACCCTAATCAATGATACATATTCATAAAATCACATTACAAAAAATTATAAGTGTAAAACAGGTCTTCGAATAAGCTTTGCAGCTTTTTTCTTTTTCGAGCAGACCTGGTAACCAAAGTGTGCTGAGGAACAGCTCTCCGGGTAGAATTTACTTTGAATATTTTCCATTAGAAAATATTCACCTAGCAGAATTCAATCCTCTTGACCATAGCAAGCATTGCTCGATATGGTCATACGAGCAAACTTGTTCTTCAGAAATCCCTTCAACACTTTGTTAATAATAAATTATTGAACAAACGAAAGTGTGCTGGTAACACTGTTGACTTTGCTGGTAGCACTATTGTTTGCTCGGAGTTGAACCCTCCTAGAAAAAGTCCTTAAGATATATCCTTATTAACTTTCTTCAAACTTGCTGGGACTACTGTTTATTATTAATAAACCTTTCTTGATCTTCCAACGTACTTGGTTTCTTTAGCTTGGTTTAGCCAAGAGTTTGCTGGAAAATAAACCTTGCTTGGCTTGAAGAACAACCTTGCTAGACAAAGTAAACCCTGCTCGGATTGAAACTTAAGAAGACTTCAAGAAGATAACCTTGCCTGGAAGGCAAAATACCTTGCTAGGCTACGTAAAACCTTTTTGTGCGATCTGAGCTTGCTCGTATTCCATACTTAGCAGTTTCCTAAGAGGTTAAGAAGTTTCCAATCTTCTTTTAGCAAATTTCTCATCCCAACATTCTTGGAAACTAAGTTCCTTATGGAAGGAACTAGTAGAACGGTGGAACTCGAGGAGGATCGAGAACCACAAGCCGATACATGTTTGGTTGATACTAGCAATCAACAAGAGGTTGTTGAGAATGATCCAATGGTTGATCAAGACACACAAAACGTTCGCGAATCTAGTAGAATTAGTAATCCACCCGAAAGATATGGACTTTTCATGGATGGATGCTATGTGGTAGTTTCGGATGAGCCCACCAAATACCATGATGCAATGTCAGAATATGATTGTGACAAATGGCTTGAAGCTATGAACGTTGAGATGCAATCCATGCATAACAACCAAGTATGGGATTTGGTTGTACCACCCATTAACTCCAAACCGGTTGGAAGTAAGTGGGTTTTCAAGAAGAAAACTGATATGCATGAAAACTTGGATACTTATAAACTAAGACTTGAAGCAAAAGGTTTTACTCAAACTCAAGGAGTTGATTATGATGAGACTTTTTCACCGGTGGCAATGCTAAAGTCTATTAGGATATTATTTGCCATAGCCCATATTATGACTATGAGATTTGACAAATGTATATCAAAACCGATTTTCTATATGGATAATTTATATTTTGAGACAAATATTTTTTAATGTTATTAAGTTCGTTAAATAACATGATGCATTTTACTTACCATATGTTATGTTACATTTTATATTATGTAACAAATATATAACACAAGTAATTAATTTTAAAGGGTTTGAATATTTGGGAGGGAATATCTTTATCTCTCATCTGTTTGTTAAATACACTCTTTCAAGAACATGCAATAGGATTGATTAGCCAAGAGAAGTGTGCAAAGGTTGCATCTTCTCTCTCTCTCTCTCAAACACACTAATTTTGCAAGTACACTCTTCTTTTCTCTCTATGATTTTTGGCCAAGGGAGAGTTGAACAAGAAGGAATTTTATAGTGTAAATCCTAGCAACCAAGGGTGTTTTGTTGGAAACTTGAAGGGTATACAAGCTTGAGGTGCTTCTACTTGGAAGACTAGCCGTTCAATCCTCATCCTCTTTAATATTTCTTAGCGTCTTGAAGGTAGTATGCTAAAACACCATATGGTTGTTTTGATAGCATGTATTATCGTATATGGATCCGGGCATTGGGTTTTATATAAAATTGGTTTTATATTGATCATATTAACAAGATTTAAAACTAACTTATCCGCTGCGTTTTTCATATAAATGTGTTTATATGACTTTGAAAATCTTGTTAAATCCAACAGTATATTTGTTTTGAAAAACAATTCCCGATTTTTCAATCATTTTCCATTGTTTTGCATTAAAATTTTTAAATTCGGGATATTTTTAACATTTTCATTTCATTTTTTTTCATTTAAACCAACTATTCTCTCCCGCATACCCTCACTTAAACTTTACATAGCCCCAATTTATATTTTCGCTTAACAAAAGAGTGTGGTATACTAGAACTTAGAGTTCGTAATATGAATAGGTTGGGATGAATTTGGGTGATGGGTTAGAATGAGTATGGATCAGGATGAATTTTAAAATTGAGGGTTAAAGGTGTATGGGTCAAGATTAGTGAAGATAATCCATCGTGACCCTAGTAAAGCTTAAAATACAAAGGATAACAAAAAATATTTAAAAAAATTAATAAAAAAAATAACATCTCAAAATATAAATAAAAAATGCAAAATTTAAAATAACTAAATGTTTCCGCTGTCATCCTCGTTGATTAAATAATATAAATAAAATAAAAAAACCTGGTTTTGTCTCTGTTAAGGTTCAATTTTTTCGAGGTTTTTTTTTAGGTTTGGTTTTGCTTTTTTTCATTTCGGTCGGTGGGTTTCATATTATGTTGGTTTCGATTCTTCTCGTTTACAGTTCAATTTTGTGGGTTTTGTTTGAATTAATATTGGATGGAGCTTGTTTTAGTCAATTCTAACCCATAAACAAACCCATTCTAACATATAACCAAAATTCACTCTCATTTTCCCAACCCATCTTAACCTTCTTAAAAAATTATTTTGATCCATCATGATTCATTTCAATTTTAAAAGTTATCCGTATTAACCCAAGACAACACGCTTGGGTTTTTTTGTCACACCTATGAGAAGTTAACCTATTTTAACAACTAGAGCAAAGACAAGAGGCACATGCACCTACCTGATTTGAATTCCTCTTTCCAATTGGTTTTGCTAATGAGTAATTTTGCAACCTTGACCCGTACTCCTTAAACTATGAGTTGAAAATATATACTCCACTGTATCTTGACAGGACCACCATGGACTTCCCCACACTTAGGTTTTACTATGACTTCTAAACACGAATAAAAGTTAACACGCAAAAAGAAAAAGAAAGACAAAATTAAAGAAAAACAAAACATAATAAAATTAAAGGCTGTGTTGCCTCTCGTTTAGCCCTAAGTTTTTGTTAAGGTCTTCAGCATGACCGTTACCTCATTTCATGGTTATGGTGTTCTTATGGAACATTTACCTACCGAATTCTCAAGTAAGCTCAGAAATTAGAATTCCTTGGCTCTGCTTTTCTTTCATGATAAGTATGTTTAATTAACCAATCCAGGCCGGTGTGAATTCACATTCACCTTTAGAGTTTCCCACATATGCCCGATAGTTAACTAGTCTAGCCTACATGCCATTCCATATGTTCAAGCATCGAATGTTAATGGGGGCTTATCGAGCATTTTTCCATCGAGTACCCCATGTATGCTCAATAGTTGATATGTTGAGTCCGCACCTTCTTCCTTGTGGTTGACACATGAGTAGAACCAACATGAGCTATATACTTACTATTTTGCCCAATATCCTTCACCTCCACTTTCCTCTTCTGCGAGTTAAAACCACCATCCTGAAATTTATAAATATGAAGAATATGTAATAGAGGCTTATCTGGATGGCCTCAAAATATCTTAGTCTCTGCTTCTTCCACTAATATCTCTTCAGCTGGGTCTAGGCATTCAGTTCTATGGTCTAGGCATTCAGTTCTAACAGATGCATTTGTTGTCTCTTCATTAACCAACAAAATTGTGGTATTATCCTCCGCAACCACATCCTCAACTTCATTCTCTGAAAGATCAATAGCCTCTTCTTCCAGCTCATCTTTTTTTATCATCGGCCTCCATTTCATGATCTCGTTTAATTTTGGCCAAATCATCAATTAGTTGGCTCAAAAATTTATCTTGAGCAACATTAGCCTTTTTATGGACTTTCATCCTTCAACTGAGATCCTTCAGCAATTCCAACACCACAACAACTTCAAACTAACCTTGATTTTAATACTGAGTGAGTTCTTCGTTTGCCGGTTAAAGATATTCATCAGAAAAGTAGTCCACATTCTCCATATAACTTACAAATGTTGCGACCTTGCAGGTTGAAGTTTCTTTGGTTATAATTATAATTATCTGACTTAAAGAAGCCATTAAGGTTTGGTGAAGGTGGTTCATGATTCGAAAATGGTGGGTATCAGTAAACGTCCTCCACAACCTTATATCGTGAAAATAAGTCATAGACCCACTCCTGTCGTCCTGAGTTACCTGGACACGTAAGACAGATATATACCGAGCGTAAAACTGAACAAAATAAAATAAAACTGAAAAAAAAAAACTAACAAGCACTCCACCCGTTGATTCCCTACAAATTGCGCCATTTTGATCGATGATAAAAGGTCAATCAAAAATATTTATAAATTACCTTTACTAGAAAGGGAAAGTAAGGTGTCGAATCCATAGGGAATCAGTCGAAAAAGCTAAACAAACTTGTAACATCCCGAATTTTCTAAGAACAATATTCAGAATATTATTTACTTATGATGGAAAAGTTTACTTGAGTTAGTAGAGAGACAATAACATAATAAATGTGAAAGGTTAAGTAGGCTAATTAGATGGAATTAAATATGGACCAAAAAGGAAAGATGGAACTTAGGTCCATTGGCTTATGGGAGTATAAATACCCCCTTAAACCGTAATCCTTTCCATTTCCATCCATCTCTACACCATAGCCTACACCTTCAAAAACAATCACTTAAGCCAAACACTCTCTACTCTACTATATTCAACAATCCGAGACCAACTGAAGGTAAGCAATGATTTATCTCCGCTGCACCAATACATTAGAACCCTACAACACAGCGCCGAGATGCCGTATGAATCGTTTGGATCTAGACTAGCTTTGTTCGGGCATTAAATCAACAAAAAATGAGCACCGCCTTAGCTCAGATCTGGACACCCCAAAGCTACCTAGGACATAAACGATCAAACCCCCATCAATCATGGTGGTTAACTATGACTGACGACTCCGGAATCAACGAAAAACCGTAAAAATGCGTAATATGCATGCTGAACCGTAGCAACGCATAAGTTGCGCCGTATAAGTCAAGCAACGCATAAGTATCTTAAGGTCGTATAAGATAGGCTATATATGTTAAGCAACGTATAAGCCTGAGTAGCCATGTATGTATAAACAACACATAAGTACAAGAAGCATGTATGTTAGTGTGCCTATATATGTATGTAACGTATATGTATGTAGAGCATATGTATGTGTACATCGTATATGTGAATACCACGTATATGTATATAACGTGTATGTATGCATGTGTGCCATATATTTATAGGTAGGGCGTATGTCTATGGACATATATGTAAAAACTACTTATACGCTGGAAATACTTACACGTCATAGGGACTTATACGCTGGAAACAACTTACACATTGACAATAACTTATACGACAGGCTGGTTTTCTAAATAAACGAAAGATAAGTGGCGTATACATACGTAAACGATAGACATGAACTTGTAAGATATTAAAGTAATTAATTAATAATGAAAGGTAGCGTTTAAAATGGGAAAACAGACTTAGCAATAGTTAAGTAATACTCATTAATTGATACACAGTTAGCCGAGCACAACTTAGGAAGGGCATAACAGTAAACTCTCAGAAGAATCGTCTACAAGTGAGTTTCCAGCCCCATTTCCTTGTTATGTTTTCAGGGCTGTGTGCATACTCGATGTGAAGGTTAATAAACTTACCTTAAGTGGTAAGTGTATGCCATATATGATTAATGTGATGTTATATGAGGTTATGAATTATGCTTATCGGTACGTGAACGATCTTCGCATATTGCACGTATTGCCAAGAAAGGTAATCGTTAGAAGACATTCTTGTTTTATAAAGTATGCATGAATAATATAGCAGGGTATGTATGAAATTGTATAAATGATAGTAGGAAGAAATTTATGATGATATGAAGGTATGAGGAGGGACCAGGCCCTTATAATAGCTAAGAGGATAAGGACCAGAACCTCATAATATCTTAGAGGATAGGGACCAGACCCTCATAATACCTGAGAGGATAGGGACCAGACCCTCATAATATATGAGAGGATAGGGACCAGATCCTTATATATAAGAGGTTATAGGGTGAAATGCTCTTTAAAACGTATAAGTATGAAAAGTATGATTAAATATATACAAGTATGAAAGAAGGAAAGAAATAAAGAAGGTATATACTTATGTATGTATGAAAGAAATATAAGCAAGTTAAGTATATAATAAGTATCTGCGGATGCGTATGTGTAAGTATATGAATGTATTGTATCTTACCTGCCTTAACTAGAACTCACTCAGCATAGCTGACTTTTAGTATGCACACAGGTAAATAGATTGAACCAGCTAGCTTTAGGGGGACACATGACAGGATCTGAAGAAGCTGGCATCATAAGAAGATTTGTCATGATGTTTTAATAAGCTACTTTATGTTATGTTTTAAAGTCCAATTTTTTTAAATGTTTGTAATGAATGGTTAACTTTTATTTATTCTGCAAAAGTTTTAATTAACTCTAAAATTTAGAATTGTGTTTATTAGTAAATCTCACTCCAAAGTAGGGCACTGGGAACATGGCTTTACAAGTTGGTATCAGAGAATAAGTTCGAGAGAAGTAACCATCCTACATGCTTAGACTCGAACAGAGAAAATGACTTAAGTAAGAAAAGAAAAAAGATGTCAGTTCTAGAAAGCCATGTGTCACTCGAGCAAGCTCAGTAAAGGTAAAGTGTGTGATTAATTTCATGTATAATGTACGAATATGTAAGGAAGTTAGCTTAATTGCTAACTGTTTAGAAGTAGAACCATCACACATAGATTCACGAGGGGAAGTGTATATGATACGGAAAGTAACGTGATTAGCTAATCGAATCTGGCCACTGTTATTACCGTTACCCTTACTATCCTTGTACTAAATAGTTCCTTAAGTGATGACGTTTGTGTTTCCATATAGAATACGAATGGCTAGAGCTAGGAACGTTGCGGGACAAGGAGGTCGTACTGGACGTCGTGGCAGACCACCTATTGTCAGAGGACCTTCGGTTGAACCAGTTACTAACACAAAGGTGGAAGGAAGTGCAACTGAACTAAATCCAAGCAACAATGAAGGGTATCAACTCGACGCTGCGGTTCAGGCCGCCATTGCTCAAGCTATAGCTGCCGTAGTGAAGAACCTGCATCTTGAATGATCCGCTGGGAGCCATGCAAGGACTCCGAGAGGTCAGAAGAGAACGGTAAGAAGGATGATGAGAGAGAGAAGGGAGACTCGAGCGAGGTTAAGTCAGTGAACGTTGATGACATAAGGAGAGGCCGAGGTGGGTGTAACTACAAGTCGTTCAAAGGTTGTGGCCCACCGAAGCTGACTGATCTTGGGGACACAATTGCTACTTTCCAGTGGATAACAGCTATGGACAGGGTTATCCGAATTAGTGAGTGTCGTCTGTTCAAGCGGTGGGTTATGCCACTCAGTCATTTGGAGATGAGGCTATGTATCGGTGGGAGATTGTGGAGAAGAGGAAGACTCAAGAAGAGGTTAAGGCAATGAGGCGGGAGGACCTGAAGGAGTTGTTGATGAAACGATTTTGTGCTGATGCTGAGGTTGAGAAGGCTGAAATGAATTTTTTGAATCTAAAGGCGGGTAAGAAGACACACCACGAATAAACTACTGAATTAAACCGCATGTTTAAGCTGGTGCCGGACATAGTGAACACCAAATGGTTCCATATGGTTCCAGTTGGATAGAATCTCTTCCTTCTGGGTTCCATCACCAACTGGAACCAAATGGGTTAACAGTTTCTCCTCAAATACTTTCCGCCAGATAAAACTGCCAAATACCGAGCCAGCGTTACCAGATTCCAAACCGATGATGATAAGTATTTACATGTAGCATGGGAGAGATAAAAACGTCCTATGAGAGGATACCCACACCATGGACTGAGCGTATTGTTGCAAGTACAAACTTTCTTTGATGCACAATCCAGTCAAAACAAACAGGCCATCGACCAAGTCACCGATGGAGACCTGGGATCCAAATCACCTAACGAAGCATTTGTAATCATGTCACCGCACAGCTTTAACCTAAGAAGGCAACAAAGAAGAGTTTCACTTATAACCCACAAAGAGCTACACCAACACATAAAGGAATGCACTATGTCGATTCCAACACTCTTGTCACCACACAGCTTTAACCTCTTTCTAAAATAATCGAACAAATTCAAGCGAACTATCAAAAACCATGATCACATGTGACAACTGTGGAGGAACTCATAAGACGAGTGACTGCAAGAAAGTAATTATGGCTATGGAAGAAGTTGATTTCATCGCCTGTTAAAACAACACTTTCGGCAATAACTACAATCCAGGTTCGAGAAACCATCTGGATTTTAGTTGGAATGACGTAGGTAACACTCAAACCCTACCCGGATTCGAAAAGAGGCCGATGAATCAATCCTTCCAACCTAAACCTCAATTCCAAGAACAAAGTTCTAGTAGCCATCATAATTCGAGCTACTCAAAAATTGAAGAAATGTTGATCCGAATCATGACCAAGACAAATGAAGCAACAAAGAAGGCCGACTCATGAGCTGTTGATATCAGCGGAGTATTATTAAAGCATGAAACTGATCTTAAAAGTCAACAAGCATCATTACAGAATCTAGAGACTTAAATCGAACAAATTGCCCGCCAACTGTCTGAAAGACCACCTGGCACTCTTCCAAGCAACACAATCACAAATTAAAATGCTACATCTAACGTTGTTACACTAAGAAGTGGCACGACCATTGTTTCCTCACTAACTTTAGAACCAGTTATGGAGAAGGAAACCCCTAGCAAAACACAGTAGATACTAGTTCCAACAGGCACCGTACAACTTAAGGAACCTGTTCGAACATAAGTTCCACCTATCCCATATCATGGACGGCTGGAACAGGAGTGATTGGAAGCTCAGTACGTGAAGTTTTTATGTTGGGTCAAGAAATTGACCTAAGGGGAGATTGTTGAGTCAAAGATTTGACCGAAATGAAGTACATGGAAGATTGGAATCTTCTCAACCTCCTCTGATTTTGCTAAGTAATGGATCCGAGCACACCTTAGACCTCCGAGCAAGCTTTTATTTGGCCGAGTACGATATTTTACCTGCCGAGCAAGGTTTACTTCAAAGTAGTCTTCTTAAGTGGTTATCCGAGCAGGGTTTGCAAATTAGTGTGTTTCCGAGTAGGGTTCACTTTATCAAGCAAGTCTGTTCTTCAGAACCAAGTATATTACTCCTCCGAGTAAGGTTTGGTTAACCAAGTCCAAGAAGCGAAGTGATTGGAAGACCGGGCAAGGTATTCATTAATAAGTATGATCCAAGTATGCTTGATAATATAAAGAAATATCTCTAAGTAATATCGAGTAAGGTTCAGCTCGAGCAAGGAACAGTACTCCCGAGTACACTATGCTAATAAGTTATTTTATAGCAAAGAGCTTAAATGGATCATTGAAGAACAAGGTTGCTCGTAAGGAGTTGTCGGGCAAAGTCTGGCAAATTCTAGAAGACTGAAGTCTACTCGGTGAGTATTTTACTTAGTGAAATACTCTTTAAGTAAGGTCTACCCGGAAACTGATCCCGAGCACACTTCTATGTTACCAAGTTATGAAGGATGGCCGAGCATACGTGGAAAGACAAGATTGATGCAAAGCCTACCCGGAAGACTTGTTATACACTTAGTTTGTTTTGAATATGTAATTTGAATATGTATGACTGTATTTAGTGTTTCTAGAAGGAATGACAACTGTCCTAGGTTGGTAGGGCTATAAATAGAATATTTAGAGCACACCGCCAAAGCGAGCACAATACGGATAAGACCGACACATTAATTGAGAGAATATTGTGTGACAGCTGTCTTAGGATTCCTAGAAAACCCTAAATCGATTATCCTTCTGTATGATTAATATTATTTAAATGGAAATCTTTTGAGTGAATCTTAAGTGTGCTTTCTACCTTTGATTATTCATTGCAACCGTATGTTTGTTATTGATTCCGCCTTTAACAAACGGATATCTTTCTAAATATAGCAACCCGTCATTAACTCTCTTGTCGACACATAAATCTGTGTGAGTTATGACATGATTAATTATGATCCAGGTGAAATCGAAGGGACCGACAAGTGGTATCAGAGCCTGGGTTACCGAATCGTTCAGACTAACCGCAGAACTGATTCATTTCGCTCTTGAATCCACCATGGACGTTAAATGAAGCCTACCCGAAAGACTTGTTTTACACTTAGTTTATTTTGAATATGTAATTTGAATATGTATGACTGTATTTAGGGTTTCTAGAAGGAATGACAGCTGTCCTAGGTTGGCAGGCCTATAAATAGAATATTTAGGGCACGCCGCCAAAGCGAGCACAATACGGATAAGACCGACACATTAATTGAGAGAATATTGTGTGACGGCTGTCTTAGGATTCCTAGAAAACCCTAAATCTATTATCCTTTTGTATGATTAATATTATATAAATGGAAATCTTTTGAGTGAATCTTAAGTGTGCTTTCTACCTTTGATTATTCATTGCAACCGTATGTTTGTTATTGATTCCGCCTTTAACAAACGGATATCTTTCTAAATATAGCAACCCGTCATTAACTCTCTTGTCGACACATAAATCTGTGTGAGTTATGACATGATTAATTAAGATCCAGGTGAAATCGAAGGGACCGACAAGTGGTATCAGAGCCTGGGTTACCGAATCGTTCAGACTAACCGCTGAACTGATTCATTTCTCTCTTGAATCCACCATGGATGTTAAATGATGAAGTTCGTTGAAATTATTTTTTTGGGGGTTTTGAAATTATTTGATGATTCGGAGAAAAGTATATGGATTGATGTTTGGGTTGATGACTCGTTTGGAGATCCAACATCAATTTCATGTTTATTTGGTCAAAATGGTCCAGATCTGATGTAACAGTGTTATTTTTCTCGTTTTGGGGCAACACTGTTCATCTGATTATTTCTAGATCTGAAAAGGTTGATTATGATATGAAGATAGGTTTCTTTGATTTCGAGATGACTTGGATAGGGCTATAGTGATTAATTTCAGATTACGAAACTTGTTTTTGGATTTGAAAAATTAGGGTTTTGTGTGCTCGTGCTGCAAAAACAGTAGATGTTTGTTGACAAATATTGCCGATGGTACAAACTGATAAGGAGAATGTACAAGTCAAGAATGAACAGGTACTAAAGGCAACTTCATCATTGTTTGTTGCAGCAGATGCAAAGGAATATTCGAGCAGGTTCTGTAAGGGAAAATCAGTAACTGATGACGTAGAAATGAAGTTTTGATGTCTCGAGCACACTATGAACAAATAAGATTGGACTCGAGTATGGAAAATGACTAAGTGTTGCTTCGAGCAAAGGAGGTATTTTGCCCAAGCACATCTTTGTTTGGCTCAAGCACAGGTTATTTCGAACACATCTTATATCGAGCACATCAAATTCGAGCACACTTTGTGAAACAAAGAGCATATCCTTTGTCTTCTCAAGAAAACTATCTTCTTTAAGTCTCGAGCACACTTTGTTATTTATCCGTGCAGACTCTTTATTTCGAGCATACTTTGTTTTGTCTTGAACAATTATGCTTGTGAAGAGAAAACTGAAGTTTGTGTCGAGCACACCCTTGCTCCCGAGCACACTTTTGCTCCCGAGCATGTTTGGTGGAAAATGAAAAAGCACTAAGTAATCCGAGCACACTTGTACTTCCGAGCACACTTTGTGCTAGTTGAAAATTGAAAAATCACAAGTGTTTTGATTTCCGGGTACACTTTGTGCTAGGAAAGTGCTTCCGGGTACACTTTGTACTAGTGCTACTTAGTGATAGTAAGTACTTCCGAGCACACTTTTGCTCCCGAGCACACTCTGTGCTTGGTGAAAACTTGAAAAATCACAAGTGTTTTGCTTTCCGAGTACACTTTGCTTCCGAGCACACTTTGTTTTCCAAGTACACTTTGCTTCCGAGCACACTTTGTTTTTGGAGTACACTTTGCTTCCGAGTACACTTTGTGCTTGAAGTTGAATCAGAGTATGCTTTGTGCTTGGAAATGAAACCAAGCATACTTTGTGCTAGGAAAGTGCTCCCAAGCACATTGTGTGCTAGAAAACAGAGTTTGTGAAACATTTCAAAGTTTTGAAGAAACTTTTGAGATTTTTGGTGCCGTTGACCATTTGACCAAGCTGTTCTCTACGGAAGATATATACCAGGGGTATTTTGGTAATTTTTCTCCAATCATCAACAAGCTTATGGAATTCAAACCTCATCCAATTTCACGACTTCATCAAAAGCTTTACAAAAACAAGTGTTGACCAAGCTTAAGGATTTAATCACTTTTAGTGTCAACCAACTTTTGAATATGTTCATTTGAGATTTTTACAATCTTGATGAGGATGATCAAGATTGTTTCACCCACACTTGATTTGAAGACACATTTATTAAAGACAATTGCAAAGAAATTGGGGGAGTAAAAAATCTTTGAATTTCATTGCAAATGGCTAGCTTCAAATCAAGTAAAAGACTCAAGTTAAGGAAAAGTTGATCAAGATCAATAATCCAAGGTTTTTCAAAGACGTTTCATCATTGTAAGTTTTCAGATTTCCTAGTACGGATGAGAAGATGGAGTCATCACGAGCAACAATGTTGAAAGGATGATCAGTAGAGTCTAACCTCCTATGAAATAGTCACTTGAACAGTTAAGAACGGGTTATGGTTGACTTGAATGTTATCTTAATTCAGGGAATGGTTTGAAGATGATTTACATGGGAAGAAACGGTTTTTTTGAAGAATTGAAGATTATTTGATGATCACATTGAGTTTATTTCTTTTTGTGATGACCTTGTTACTTGAAGTTGATCTTTGAAGTTCAAAGCCTCGTTCATATGCCCATACAACTATATCCAAAAGTGGTATAAGAGTGATGATTCGAAATGAACAATGGGAGAAGCTTAACGTGAGGGGGAGAATTTCAATGAAAGACAACGAGTTATGAGGTGATCAAGGAAGAAATTCGATGGCATCGGTCTAAGGGGGGAGATTGTTGGGACTTATATTTTAGATCGACGCATCGAATTAATCTTTGGGTGAAAAATATATTATTTTGGTCTCAACCAAGGGTGGATGGCTTGAAGACCAAGTCATGCTAGGCTAGTATAAATATATGTTTTTATTCATTTTTCTAGTATGAGTGACTGTATTGTGTATGTGTGAGATTTAGGGTTTTATCCCTTTGAGAGAGTCTCTGCCTCCAGGATGAGCTCTCCTGGTAGCGGCTGAGATATTTCTTAATTGATTGTATATATGAATGTATGTATGAGTGTTTCATCTTAATGAGAATCATTCGGCTAATATTTCATACTACCGTTTCTATCTTGTTTGTGTTTTGATTAAAATTGTTCATCCTACTTTATTGTTGATTGTTAATCAAATCAGGCTCTCTCCCAATACACCTCATCCGTCCAACTAACATCATTCAAGAGTGAATACGAGTTAGATTCGATCCTAACCCTAGATCCGAGCTCCACACTGTTGATTGGTATTGACTATTATTCACGCTTCCGCACCAGGGCTCGGTTATCACAATGTCAAATGGAAAGAGGTGTTAGTCTCTAGAAAAAATCTCGGTGAGGATGACAGAAATGTAATAACCTGTAATACTCAAGCGTTATTCTTATTTGATCACCCAAAAATAAAATAAAGCAAATAACCAGCGTTGAGGTTCTGGATATAGTTAGTCTTTATCTAGTTTAATCATCTGGGTATTCATATGCATGGATATTTCATTCGCTTTTAGAGCAAACCCAAAGTTATTAAACTTGATCACTGCTGTACCTCGTACAATCTAAATTACTGCCTTGATCAAAATCCGCTGTTAGTCATACATTGTTCCTCCCTTGCGCGCTTCTCAATACCATTAACTTCGAGAAGTCAATGCAAACAAAGTTCAAGATGAGCTCAATGGGAGAGATGAATTCCTTTCTAGGGTTGCAAGTTCACCAGTCTGCACAAGGAATCTTTATTCACCAGACCAAGTATGCGAACGATGTTTTGAGCCGAGTCAAGATATCTGTCGGAAAAATCCCTTCAACTCCTCTCCTCGTGGGTCACAATTTATCATCGGATGAATTGGATGATACCGTTGATCCTACCATCTATCGTGCTATGATCGGATCTTTAATGTATCTAACGGCTTCTAGCCCCGACATTATGTTTGATGTTTGTCTTTGTGCTAGGTTTCAAGCAAGTCCACAACTGACTCACCTAGCTGCAGTCAAGCGATTTCTTCAGTATCCGAGGGGAAATCCAGACATCAGGTTAGGTACCCCAAGGACGATAACTATGAGCTTACTGCCTTTTCGGACTCGGACTATGGACGTTGCAAGATTAACTTCAAATCAACTACCGCAGGGTGTCAATTATTAGGAAACCGGCTTGTTTCCTGGCAGTGTAAGAAGCAGAAGACGGTCTCTACTTCAACCGCTGAGGCAGAATATGTTGCAGCCTCAAGTTGTTGTTCCCAGGTTTTGTGGATTCAACAACATCTGCACGACTACGGTTTGAAGTTTCTTACTACTCCTATTTTGATTGATAACTCTGTTGCTATAAGTATCACCAAAAATCCCGTACAACATTCTAAAACGAAACATATCGAAGTTCGATATCATTTCATACGGGATTGTTTTGAAAAGAAATTAATAGACCTTGAGAAAGTACATACTGATTTTCAGAAAGCCGATCTATTTACCAAAGCCTTTGACAAAACTCATTTTCAATTTTTGCTTGGTTTAAATGGATTGAAGACCCTGGCGGATATCCTGAAACAAGGATACATATCTTTCTTTTTTGTTTATTTTTCTTTTTAAAATTTATTTTGGTTTTGGTTTTAGGGGGTGAAAAACAGAATATACAAAAATATTGTGTTTTTCGTTTGTATAGATAAAATTCAAAAACATTTAAAAATTTTAAAAGTAAAAAACATTAAAAAATTAAGAAAAATAAAAAATATGGTGTTTTTCTTGTCATTATTTTACATATTTTGAAAAATATAAAACCATTATAAACTTTGAAAAAGACAAAAAGATTGTATTTTCAGTTTGTATAGAATAATCTAAAAATCCAAAAAGATATGAAGTTTTTTATGTTTATAAGAAAATTAAAAAAAAAACAAATATTATGTTTTTATGTATGTGTAGAGAAAAACCAAAAAACATTTTGCATACGTTCGCTGAAAAGTATGTCAATTACTCATATTTGAAAGACATGTACTTGTACATGTTTGGTCCTGATAATATCTTGTAAATATTCGGGATAGCCATTTACCTAACAATGGAAAGTAGTGGGGGCGTTTGTTATGCGTTTTAGTTTTTTTTCTCGCTGAAAATTATGTCGGTTATTTAAGTTTGTGAAGCATGCTTGCATGTTTTGGTCCTATTATTCACTTGTGATTTGATAGGTTAGCCATTTATTTATAGACTCAATGTAACTGGGGCGATTAAACTTATTTTGTTTTGTGCTCCTCAAAATTTTGAGTTTCTGAAGAAAAAGAGAAAATGATAGAACATTGATTGTTTTGATCCCATATCCATCAAGAAATAAGCTTAAAAGACTGTGTGATCAATTGCATTGGTGCATTGGTAGGTCTTCAACAAACTGTTAGAGTAAAGTATGCGATATAAACATAAAAAAATGTCAAATTGAAAGAGGTGTTAGTCTCTAGCAAAAATCTCGGTGAGGTTGACAGAAATGTAATAACCTGTCATACTCAAGCCTTATTCTTGTTTGAACACCTAAAAATCAAATGTTGAGTCAAGATTTGACACAAAACTGATCAGATGGAAGATTGGAATCTTTTCAACCTCCTCAGATTCGCTAAGTATGGATCCGGGCACACCTTAGACCTCCGAGCAAGGTTTTACTTGATCGGGCACGATATTTTGTCTGTCGGGCAGGGTTATCTTTTCTTAAGTCTTCTTTAGTAACTATCCGAGCAGGGTTTGCTAATTGGTGCATTATCGGGTATGGTTCACTAGTATATGCAAGTCCGGGCAAGGATCACTTTATCAAGCAGGTTTGTTCTTCATAGCCAAGTAAAGTTCACTTCCGAGTAAGCTTTAAGCTAACCAGGCTCAAGAAACCAAGTATTTGGAGATCGAGCAAGGTATTCATTAATAAAGATGGTCCGGGTATGCCTGGTGTTTAATGAAATATCACAAGTATCATTGGGCAGGATTCAACTCTAGCAAGGTAAAGTGCCTCCAAGCACACTTTGCTAATAAGCTTGTTCCAGGCAAGGAGTTGATAGGAACATTGAAGAACATGGTTGCTCGTAAGGGTTTGTCGGGCAAAGTCTGATAACGCCAAGAAGATTGAAGTCTACCCGGTGATTATTTTACTTGGTAAAATACTCTTCAAGTAAAGTCTACCCAGAAACTGATCCCGAGCACACTTCTATATTACCAAGTCATAAAGGATGGCAGAGCATACTCGGAAAGACAAGATTGATGCAAAGCCTACACGGAAGACTTGTTTTACACTTAGATTATTTCTTAATATGTAATTTGAATATGTGTTATAAGATAGGGTTTCTAGAAGGAATGACAGCTGTAAAGGAGGTGTCAGGGCTATAAATAGAATAATTTAGGGCACACCTAAAAAAAAGCAACGGTACACACAACAAGGCAGACAGACACATTAATTAAGAAATAATATTGTGTGTGTGATGGCTGTCCTTCAAGAAACCCTAAATTGATTATCCACTTTGTATGATTGGTATTATATGAATGAAAATCTTTTGAGTATATCTT
>NW_027504710.1:0-22042 GCF_021521415.1 Bidens hawaiensis
GAGCGTTGCCTGCCATGAGCTTTAAATAAGGTCGCGAGTCTGTATGAACTCAACCGAGTCTTTTCAGGTTTGTTATGGTACCAGGAACTAAAAAAAAAGCTTTGACATTTGATCAGTTTGCATTACATTTATTATGGTAATCGAACTAAATAAAAGAATATTGATCAACACGGTTTCATCAAGTGGCCCAACAGGCCACTTGCGGCACCAAAGTCCTTATATTTATAGTAGCAATAATTTGTAAAGAATAAGAAAAAAAAATAGAAGAATCAAACTACTTCAAAAAAATATGGTGACATCTTTTGCACGTGTAACATAGAATGTGATGATAACCTCATGCATTGTAGAGTTGTATGTTATGCAACAAAACTACTAACAGAGTTTAATAGTGAAAACTCTCACAATGTAAATCTTCATTTTAATATATATAATAATGTATGTAAGTATATATTGCACATTCAATTTCAAAAACTATTGATGTCCTCAAATTCAATTAGCCACATTAGTGTTTAGTGGGGTTTTACTACTATTAGTCAACGGAATTAAGCAATCATCTTACAAATCTATTAAATCAATACAATTTTGCCATATTGTCCTTCTACTAGGGTGTCTACCTAGGCCTTCATGTCATCAAATTTTCCATTATAAGAGTCTCTATTATGCTGCCATGTGTCATCTTAACCACAAAAACCCAAAAAAAAACCGCTCCATTTTCCATAACCCACAAACAATCCAATCAGTCATTTTTCTCTCTAATCTCTATACGAACATACCAAACCTAACTAAACCTAATCCACCGCTACTATTCTACTCTAATTCCGGCCGTCATATTCCGACTTCTCCATTATTCACACATGTCATTCTTCAATTCCATCTGTGGAAAGGTCTACAATCATTTGATTCCGTTCAATTCATCGTTTGTCATACGAGATGCGATAAGGTTTTTTCTCGCAATTGATGATTCGTATAACATATCGATTCTCCGGTGAACATAATAAAGGTAATTAACAGACGATTTTTTTACCTTGATAGCTTAATTATTATAACAACATCCGATGAATATAGTCCGGCCCAGTTTGTTGTGTTATCATAATTCATATAGTTAATTATCATAATTGACTTCTTTTCCGGCCAAACTGTTTATAAACGTAATTTTATGTTTAATGATTTTCTCCGACCATTTTTTTTGATTTGTTCATAATTGATTTTTATCCGGCCAAACTGTTATAAACATAATTTTAGGTTAAATTATATTTTCCAGGCAATTTTATATTATTTTTCTTTAGTCAACAATCATAATTGAACTCTTAAATTGTTTTCCGGCCACTTTGTAATTTATGTTTTATTTAGTCGACCAATTTCCGTTAAGTTTTTGACTTTTTTCCGGCCAATTTAATATTTTATTTTCCGGGAAATTTTATATTATGTTCTTTAGTTAACAGTCATAATTGTACTCTTAATATTTTTCCGACCACTTTTGTAATTTATGTATTAATTTTCAATCAATTTCCATTCAGTTTTTTATTTTTTTCCGGCAATTTACTATTTAGTTAAAATTTAAATTACTTATTAATTATAAGATTCATGTTCGATGACCAAGAGAAGCATATTATTAATTATTTGAACAATGTTAGATTCAAATAATCATTTGGTCCAAGCTTATCGAATGGTACGAGATTGTTTTGAGAAAACCCGCAGCTAGATTTGAAGTTGCGTATAGTATTGGAACCAAGACAGCATGATGCCAGACAATATAACTTACCATCCAGTTCTGACAGTTGTTGCTTTAATCGTTGGCGATATTGGTGACGCTGTTGATAACCGAGATATAATTGTTACAAAGAAATTCTGGTTCGTTTAAAACGTATCAGTGAACTTTCATCCATCTTATACACCTCTTCAATAACCGTTATTTCATCCTTTTGGTGAGAATGGTTATCAGGTTAATATACTTCATAAGAATGTTTCGTCTTCATCAACCGTAGCACGCAAGAAGGTTACAATGCGTGAGTTTTTATTCTTATCGTATTCACGATAGACCAAATACGTTTTCAAACCATGTTAAATGGTAGGCACTTTGTTTCAGCAAATTTTAGTTGACAAATATACGATGATTGAGGCTCAAAGATTACACTTATACGCGGTAAACAATATGAAATTATGGCGATACTTACCAAAGTTTACGAGCTATGCAAGCTGTTGGAATATACTAATGTTTCAACGGCTGAGTCAACGTGTTTATTCTACCATCTTCATTTACTGGCGGAGCAAGATATATGATGCAAAATTATCTAGACGCTATGTGTCTTGTAGATGGTTCGGGTATCCCGATTTTTTCATAACCATAACATGTAATCCCAATTGGTCAGAAGTTAAAAGATTTCTTCAAGGATACAACGTTAAACTCGGAAGATAGACCTGGTATATTATGTCGGCTTTTCAAACTCAAGCTTGATGCAATGATTAAATTGCGTGAAGGATAAGTCTTTGTTTGGAAGGGTTCAAGCATGTAATTTTATTTAATTTTATGAATATACAATTATAATAGAAGACCTACTTGTATATTATAAAATGTTAATAATATTTATAGGTTGTTTAATAATTTACTTTTATTATCTTTATTGTAGTTGTTTACACGATAGAGTTTCAAAAAAAAGGGGTCTACCGCACGCCCATATTTGCATATTTTTGCATCCAGGTAGCAAGATTCATAGACCAAAAGATGTAGATAAATTTATATCTGCTGAGATCCCAAACAAAGACAGTGATCCAGACCTATACAAGCTTGTATCTAATCATATGATTCACGGTCCATGTGGTGATGCTAACCCAAATTGCACATGCATGGTAAACAAAAGATGCTCCAAAAATTTTCCTAAAATATTTAATGATGAAACAGCTGTAACACCCCGACCGATGGCGGATTATACATCGGGGCGCCACGTATTGTTTCATTACTCGTGACACTATTTGGGTGTCAATATTTAATAAATACATTTTCATTGCGCACGCGCAGAACACAAATCGTAAAGTAACATAAATCATAACATAACTCCAAATATTCAAATAACATAAATTTGTCTTGTTACATTTTAAACTAGGTCCAAAAGAAAAGAAAACATCCTATGTGTCCTCAAGCTTCCAGAAACAGCTACAGCAAACCTGAACATGTGTTAAAAATAAAACGTCAACACTTGCGTGTCGGTGAGAAAATCATGTTTACATACATATAAATAGATAATAACAATATCTGCGCTGCATCATGTGTATAACTGGTGTTCAACAAGGGTGTAATTAGATCGTGATCAAGCCTAATAGATCATAGCTCATAGTTCAACCCGTGCTCCCAATTGAGCACAAAAACAAGAAAAACTGTAGCAAGTGTAAACAAAAGAGAAATCATAAACGATAGTTCTCCCGTGTTCATCTAATGGATCCATGAAAACTGCGGAATAGGCCGACAAGACGGTTAATGATCCACAACATACAAATAAACAGCCAAGTCTACGTCCATAACACATGGGGTTTTGCGTGACAAAAGTTTATAAACAAGCTTAAGACTCAAGTTTGTGACGAACACATGAACATCCCAAAACATTAAAAATAAAAAGGGATTAGGTACGAGATTACTCACCTGAAAAAGGTGTGTTGAAAGATAATGCAAGAACCAACTTTTTAAACAAGCACAAGTTAACCTATAAATAAAAGGTTATTGGTTTAACGATTGGTTTTTATGCCTTGAATATATGTAAGTTACTTAAACAAATTATATATTAAATTATTTACCGAGATCTGGGCAGAACAGAAGAGAAGACGGAGGCAAGAGAGTGGAGGCGGCTGAGGAATTAGGGCAGAGAGCAAAGGAGAGAGATTTGGAGAGTGTTTAAGTGTAGTGTGTGTAGTGTCTAACAAGAATATAGTTTAATTTATAGGAAAACCCTAGGGAACACAATCCCTAAAAAGGAGGAAAAAGGTCTTATCAAATCAAGCAAAAGATATTAAAGAAGCATAAGAAAACAAAAGCAAAAGATATTAAAAGATATGCCGGCAGCTGCAGGGGATGGGGGAAAAGCTGACAGGTTACAGGTAAAGCATGGGAGGTGTCAGATAAAGCACTGTTCATCGGCATGCAAAAGAAGATTTCAAAAGATTATGCCAGTCACTTTTCTCTGTCAACCAATAGGATTGGTGCGCATAGCCGCGCCGAAAGTGGCTTTTCGGACAGATGTCGGAACTGACCTACAGTGCTTCAAAACAAAAGGTATCAAAAGAATACAGGCTGACCTAAACAGAAGAAAAGACTTAAGGTTTAGCGCGAGAGAGATTCGAGCGCTACCGCGCGAGGGCGAAGGCAGACAGAACAAATCATAGCGCGTGCGGGAAGAACTACAAATCCTTAGCGCGCTGCGAGAATAACTACAATTCTTAGCGCGCTGCGAGAACGAACTACAATTCTTAGCGCGCTGCGAGAAGAACTACAATTCTTAGCGCGCTGCGAGAAGAACTACAATTCTTAGCGCGCTGACGAGAAAAGTTCGTCTCGCGTATCGCAGGAACAGCCGGTCTTCACGCAGGCTTCCTTGTAAGGAGAGTCTGGCGCGTGGAGCTGCGCAGACATCCTTAGGCGGGAAGAACCAAAGGACAAGCAGAGAGTTAAGAGAAAAGGGGTTCAAGGCGTAAGGGTTTAAGCAGAGGGGCGGGACGGCAACAAGAGAGAGAAAGGGCGAGATGGCGACAAGAGAGAAAGAGGCGGGACGGCGACAAGAAAGAGAAAGAGGGAGGCGGGAAGAAATTAATACTATTATTATTATTATTATTAATCTAAGTAATATAAAAATATATATATAATTTATTTAATGTTAAATTTACAAAGATTAACAATCAAATTTTAAATCATAAAAAGATTCGGATTCGAAAACGGGTACCTGGGTCGGGTCGGATTGGGCAGTTGTCACAACAGCTGCTGATTCAAACGGTTTTCCGGTTTACAAAAGAAGAGATAACGGTCAATATGTTGTTAAGTCAGATATAATGATGGATAATAGAACTGTCGTTCCATATAACAAGACTCTATTAAAAAAGTTTCAAGCACATGTTAACGTTGAGTGGTGCAATCAAGATAGATCTATAAAGTATTTGTTTAAATACATTAACAAAGGTCCAGACCGAGCAACAATTTCGCTTGTACAAAATAACAATGGTGATAACCAAGATCCTAATTTAGATGAAATCAAAGTGTTTTATGATTGCAGATATGTGTCTGCATGCGAGGCTGCGTGGAGGATATTCGCATTTGACGTGCATTATAGGCTTTCGTCTGTTATGAGGCTTGCTTTTCATTTACCCAGTGAATAGCAGGTAATATATGGTGCTAAACGAAGATATTGAAGATATTTTAAACAAACCAACTAATGCTTCTTCCCATGTTTACTGGTTGGTTTGAGTGTAATAAGAAGTATGACCTTGCAAAGGACTCTCACATACGCTGAGTTTCCAACAAAGTATGTTTGGAAAAAAACAAGGTCGTAAATGGGAACCTCGGCAAAGGGGTTTTGTAATCGGTAGAGTTCATGTTGTTCCAGCCGCATTTGACGAAGCTTACTATCTAAGAATATTATTAAATAAGGTTAAAGGGCTAGAATGTTTTGAAGATATTCGAACAGTTGATGGAGTTGTATGTGAAACTTTTCGAGATGCATGTTATAAAAGAGGTCTTTTAGATGATGATGATAAGGAATACATAGAAGCAAGTCACACTTCTACCAGATATTATTTAAGGAACTTTATTTGCTACAATGTTGATTACTTATAGTTTATCTAAACCTCATTTTGTTTGGGAAAGTACTTGGCAACTTTTAGTTGACGGTATTCTATACAAACAACAAAAGATCAAAACAACCCTGGTACGATTTATGTTTTTTTTAATATTATCAGTTATTCCAAATATCTAATATCAATAAATATTTATATTATATTAATTTTAGTTGGTTATTATATTTATTTCAGGTTTGATTCTTAATGAAGAGCATCTAAAAAAACTTAGCACTCCTGGAAATTGAAAATTTTTTAATTTGCAACAACCCAAGTCTTAGAAGACATCAACAAATGCCTTTTCCAGATATAGAAACAATTTCAAGAGCAACTAATCCGTTGATGGTGGAAGAGCTTTCATATGATACCGAGACCATGAATAGCCGAATTTAATAATCTATTTGATTCGTTAACTGATGAACAGAGAGGGGTTTATAATGAAATAATGAACGCTTTGGTTGATAAAAAAGGTGGCATGTTTTTTGTTTATGGTTACGGTGGTACTGGAAAAACCTTATTTATGGAAGACCTTATCTGCATCTATAAGGTCAAAGGGAGACGTTGTGTTGAATGTTGCTTCAAGCAGTATAGCTTCTTTGCTGTTGGAGGGTGGAAGAACAGCAAATTCGAGATTTTTGATACCCATTAATTTGACCGAAGATTCCATCTGTCCGGTAATATTACAAAATACTTTTTGTTACTTTTAATATTAATAGTTTTTTTTATTATATCGTTTTATTTGTTATTCGACATATAAATTTACTTTAAAATATGTTACGTTATATATATTTTTTTCTTTTTTCTTATAATTAGGTTAAAGGAAATACCGATGTCTATGAATTATTGAAAAAGACAAGCTTGATAATTTGGGATGAAGCACCAATGAGTTCATAAGCATGCTTTTGAAGCTTTAGACAGAACTTTAAACGATGTTATGAATGGTGATTCTGCAAATACTTCCGAAGAACTTTTTGGAGGTAAGGTTGTTGTTTTTTGGTGGTGATTTTCGGCAAATTTTACCCGTTGTAACTAACGGTACCAGAAGTGAATATTTCAATGCTTGCATCAA
Organism: Bidens hawaiensis; assembly: GCF_021521415.1. Taxonomy (NCBI): domain Eukaryota; kingdom Viridiplantae; phylum Streptophyta; class Magnoliopsida; order Asterales; family Asteraceae; genus Bidens; species Bidens hawaiensis. The sequence goes on from NW_027504710.1 coordinate 6,881, forward strand.
TTCTTCTTATATCTGGTCTAAGTGTAAGGTGTCTTAAACTAACTAAGAACATGATGCTTACAGTTGGATGTCGATCTTCAGACGTTGAAAAACATCAAAGAGTTTGCCTGACTGGCTGTTAGACATAGGTCAAAGGAACAGTCGGTGGTCCAAATAATGGAGAGTCGGTTATTGATATTCCAGATGATCTGTTGATATTGAACTCACTTGATCCAATTGGTGATTTAATAAGGTTTGTATATCCTGATATATTAGATAGATTCAACGAAGTTACTTACTTTCAGGATCGTGCACTGCTTGCACCTTTGAATGAGGTGGTTTAAGAAATTAACGAACGTATGTTAGCCCTCTTTCCTGGTGACGAAGTCCAGTATCTAAGTTCCGACAGTTTAGCTGAATCTGAAGACGTTTCAGACGATGTTGATCCACAGTTGTATTCCCCTGATTTGTTAAATGGTTTAAAGATGTCAGGAATGCCTAATCATAGATTGGTTCTTAAAGTTGGTGTTCCCATTATGCTATTAAGGAATATTAATCATAAAAAAAGTATGTTCAATGGAACGCGCCTTCAAGTCGTTAGTCTAGGTAGGCGTGTAATTGAAGCTAAAGTTGTCTCTGGTACAAATATAGGATATCGCACTTTAATTAGTCGAATAAACCTTACACCAACTGATAAGAAACTTCCTTTCAAATTAAAAAGGAGACAGTTTCCTATTTGCTTATGTTTTGCCATGACAATCAACAAAAGTCAAGGTCAATCATTGTCAAGAGTTGGATTGTATCTTAAAAATCCCGCATTTTCTCATGGTCAGCTTTATGTGGCTTTGTCAAGAGTTAAGAGTCAAGATGCTATTAAGTTATTGATACTCGACAAAGAATTAAAGCTTACAAATAAAACAACAAATGTTGTGTACAAGGAGATTTTTGGAAACTTAGAAGGATAAATATTATATTTGTCATTTATTTTAAATTGTTCTATTCTACTCTAAGTGTTATCATGTAACTTATTTTGTACTATACTTTTGTTATGTAGTTGTAAAACTTTTTTTATATTTGTTTAATCATAACTTATAAATTGTTATTAAGTTATTACTAAATATTTCAACTTTCGGATATATATGTTTTAATAGATAGCATTGTTTAAATTTCAATTTCAAGTTTAAATATTTTAAATATTTTTAAAAATAATAATAGCTAATAAAATATTACAATATAGGGTAACTATACATGATAATTAGATAGATATAATCATTTACATCATTGGAAAAATAAACCGTCACTTCATTTATATATTTTATAATTATCAATGTAATTAATCTTCTTCTTCTTCTTCTTCTTCTTTTACAATCTAAAGATTTTTGATAACAAAGTACTGAGTATATTGCTAATAAATGTCGACCATTGTCAACTGGAAGTTTTCTACTGTTTTACGTAAGTATGAATTTCTGTTTAGTGATTTCTTCATGATACAAAAAGATAATATGGAGTCGGTGATGATGTTTAATAACCTCCTTAAGCATCAGATTCATGAGATTGGTGTTCGGAAAGTTTCTCCTTGTATTCAAGAAACCAATCTCATCAATCTGTTACATGAATACCTTGATGATCTCCACCAAGATGTTTTACCGTTTGAACACGTTAAGGATTGGTTTTTTTATCATACTCAAAACAAAGTTGTTATCAACTTTGAGAATGGGCAGTATAAAATTTGAATCCTAAACAATTATTGTCTTGTGATGATTTGTTCATTTTGAGAGAGCTAGATGTGTTGAAGTTATCTAATCATAGAAAACAAATTGCACATCTTGAGTTGGAAAGGGAGGTCAGTTTGAAGGTTAAATGGTTAGCCGAATGTGCAAACTATGAAAGTGATTATGATGGTTATCCCGAAAGTTTGTTGTCCGATGATGAAGGAGAAGGTAATATATTAATGCTTTAGATATTGTTGTTAGACTTAAAAATATCAGTATATTGTCAACATATTTTTAGACCAACTAATAACTATATTTATGAAATTTAGATATGTAGGTCGGACATAACAACTTTGTAATGCTTAGATTTTAGTAATTATTATACATGTTGTTATGTTCAGTTTAATTTAAATGAATATTGTGTTGTTTTTATAACTTTTCAGGTGTTTAGGAAATGAGAGTTTATGTTAGTATAACTTTTGAAGACTTTGATGATGTTTTTATATCAAAGAACATGGTTAGTGTTTTTGTTAATGTCTTTTGTTGGTTTGGTTTAAATTAAGTTATTGTAATTTTGAAGTTTGAATGTTAAGACAATGTAATTTTATAATACTTTTGTAACAAATATGAACAAGTAGTATGTTAACTTAAACGTATGTTTAAATTGATTTTTTATAGTGACATGTTATTCCATCCGTGTGTCACGCGGGTCTATACCCTAGTTGATCATTAAATTAGTGTAACTATTAAACATTTTGCATTTCTAAAAGAACAAAATAAAAGGATAAAAGAGTAATTTTACAAATCATAAAAATTCATCAAGTTGAATAAAACGTTTTAAAAACAAATAAAGACATTGATAAATTAATTTTCCTAACAAATTATAAAACTTATTTTTATACGCAATTATGAAATAAGATTGATGACCGGAAGTCCTCCCGTTAATCTCATATAGATATTAGAGAATAGTTGTTGACACAGTCACACATACAAATTTCGAAAGATCCCTTGATGGATGACTCATGTCCTTCCTTAATCCTTCACTCCACGAATCACTCACCAAATTCTCACAAACCCACAATCTCAAATCCATCAAGGCACTCCACGCTCACTTTCTCCGTACAGGACTCATCTTCATCTCATACCCACTTCAAACCACTCTCACATACTCATACACGGCATGCTCTCAACAACCCACCATCCAAACCCTACAAACACTCTTCACTTCCTCCATTCTCACACACCCACTTGCCTTCAATTCAGTCTTATCTTCCTTTGTCAGAAATGGGTATTCTTTAATTGCCCTCAAAACCATCTTGTTCATGCACGTTAACAGTGTTCCGATAGATTCATACGCTTTATGCAGCTCGTTAACAGCTTCTTGTTCGATCAAAGATGTGGGTTTTGGTAAACAGGTTCATGCTTACGTTGTGAAGTCTGGGTGGGGTTGTAGCGTGTTCTTAGGAAGTGCTTTGGTTGATTTTTATGCAAAATCGATGGCTGTTGGTGATGCACGCCAGGTGTTCGATGAAATTCCTGTGAAGAACACGGTTTGTGTAAACGCGATTCTTTCGGGTTATGCAGACGCTAAAATGTTTGTAGATGGTTTTGAGTTGTTTAAAACTGTTCCGGGTTTGAATTTGGGTTATGATAATTGGACTTTTACGGTCGGGTTGAGTATATGCACCGGGCTGTATGATGTTGGATCGGGTAGTCAAATACACGCGAAAGTGATCCGAACCGTTCATGACCCGGGAACCGATGTGTTTCTCATGAGCTCGTTGATTGATTTATACGGAAAATGTGGATTGGTAACCAAAGCTAAACATGTATTCAACATGGCAAGATTAACCGATGTGGTGTTGTGGACGTCGATGCTTGGTGTGTATGGTAAAAACGGGTGTCACGAAGAAGTGATTCGATTGTTTAAACAAATGTTAATAAAGAAAGTTAAACCGGACGGGGTGGCCTTTGTTACTGTTATTTCAGCTTGTGGTCACACAGGTCGGGTTGATCTTGGGGTTGAGTATTTTGAGTCCATGGGTCGGGATTTTGGGTTAGAAGCGGGTCCCGAGCACTACGGGTGTCTAGTGGACTTGTTTTGTAGGGCGGGTGAAGTTGAAAAGGCTTGGGAGGTGGTTAAAAATATGCCGAGTGAAGTGAGTGTGAGTGTTACGGTTTGGGGTGCGTTGTTGAACGCGTGTTGTGATAATGGAAATGTTGATTTGGGTAGGTTTGCGGCTCGAAGGGCGATGGAGTTGGATCCTATGAATACTGGGATTTATGTCTTGTTGTCGAATTTGTTGGCGAAATGTGGCTTGTGGGATGAAATTGAAGAGTTGAGGGAGGTGATGCGTGATAAAGGGATTAAGAAAGATATTGGGTGCAGTTGGGTCGGGTCGGGTTGACCGGTGATGACCGGTTTGTCTTGGAAATGGGTATAACTTGGAATCAATATCATGTACTATTCGTATTATTAATGCTAAAAAATAAAAGAACAAGATAAACGAAAACAATTACAATTTTCATTCAATCAACTTTGGTATTATATTACAAGCATCATTCTACTTTTACTCACAATCACATCTTTATTTGTGTTTCTTCTCACAAGAAGAGATAGAAATTTAAAAAAAAACACCCCATCAAATTTAAATACAGGTTAAACAAATCAAACATTATAGGACTGCACACTTAGCTGTTTACAACAGCACATTTCTTTCGGATTTCACCAGCGGTTCCTGTTTTCACCCCGATCCGACCCATTTTCTCCATGGACAACGCAAACTCACTGAAGAAATTCTGAAGTGGTCCGTGCAAGAGTTGGTTTATCAATGTCAATGTGTTCGAGTTGCGAGTCAAAGCTGAGTCAGACTCGAACAATCCTCTACGTTTTAACAATAAAGTGTAGTAGCTAAGATCAAAAGTATTATGGCTCCCAGGATCCATCTCAACTATTGTTGTATTATCGTTTTGTGTCCTACATTTTCTTGATTTAAGGTTGGCAGCGTATTCACTATCGAGTGTCGGGTCTTGATCTCCCACACCCGTGAAATTGAATAGACGGTTTGAAAATGAGCTACAATGCGAGACTCCAATAGTATGAGCGCCTAAAATAGCAAAATTCATATAAGCGGAGGTGACAGTTTTGACTCACTTACTTGTCAATAAGTTTATTTCTAACCGGTCAAAGAGTAACATATAATAGAATGCAGTCAAACAAATGCATAAAACATCATCTTGCAGTGAAATGAAACTAACCGGAAAGCAAAACAAGATCCTTCACATCAAGACTTTTATTGGCAAAGCTTTGTATGAGCCTACTAATGTTGAAGGTTGGGGCTGGGATTTGGGCTAACGCCTCTGATGCAGCCGATATCACTCCATCTCTTCGGCCAGTTGGAACTTTCCAAAACGGACCTCTCTTTATTGAAACCGAAGACAAGTCAGTATGTTAATATTACGGGTTTGCTTTATAATAATAATGTAGTTGGAATACTTACGATGGTAACAACGGAGTCTCTAGCGGCAAGAGAAATAATATCAGCACAAGAAACTATACCAGGGCATTCTTTTTCAAGCAACTCTTTTATTCCATCAATGAAGCCATACCCCCTAACACTTAAATTTGGAGGTGCCACTTTCTCTGTTTGATTCCCTGAGCTTGTAGTAACATTCAAAAGGATTGATGCATCACAACCCTATTCAAAACACCATGCACATACAATATTAATTAGTTTTCGAATTAGGGTAAACTCGCCTTTTTATGTGTAATGTAACCTCTAACGACAAGTTCTAGTTCCACGATTAGACGGTATTTGACATGTTAGAAGAAATCAAAGTGTAACATTCAAAGCATATATCACAACCTAATAATGCAAAACACCATATGCATATATACTTTTGAAAAGGCTAACTCATCACTTTATGCGTATTGTGACCTTGAAAAGGGTAAAATTGTTATTTTATACGCATTGTAGCATTTGAAAAATTCTAGTTCCGCACTAGATGAGCTTTTGACATGTCAGAAGAAACCAAAGTATAGCATTCATACATCACAACCCTATTCAATATACATACGGTGCGATATTTAGTTTTGAAAAGGTTTAACTGATTAAGTCGTCTTTTATGTGCATGGTGACCTCTGCTAACAAGTTCTAGTTCCACAACTAGAGTTTGATGCAACAAGATTCAAAAATATATCATTCAAACATCACAAGCCTATTCAAAGCATCATGCGATATTAGTTTTAAAAAGGTAAACTCGTCATTTGTATGCGCTTAATTAGTGCCATGCGCTGACTAAACGAAACGAAAGATTAAACAACCTAAACAAGATATGCACACGGGCAAATGCTACATTGTATATTGCAACTCATTCATGCATGCATTGCTACAAGTCTACAACACTAAAAACAAATAAAAAAGATAAAAGGTTAAAGTAACGAACCCTGACGAAACAATCATGAAAATGCATTCTGATAAGAGCAGCCGCAAGCGATGGAGCATTCGGGATATGCTTCTGAACATAATCTTGCACAATCTTTTCAGCTTTCGGGCATGAACTCCCATAAAACCCCAACTTCAGATCACCACGAACCGACCCAAAGATCACCAGAAACATGAAAAAGAAGTAAAACCCTTTCATTTTCCCACTTTTTCACTCAGACTCTGGGAACTAAGATCTTGTGTGTGGATAGAGTATGCAAGTAATGTCTGAATTTATAAAGCATGCAACAGCCAAATTTAAATATCAAGCTCATAATTAAACAATAAAATAAGTGAGATTAGTTATAGGTAAACGTCAGTCATGTGTAAATATAAGCAACAAGCCTCACCTAATACAGGCCATATGCATGTGTGACATCAAATTCAAACGCAGGCAATTGATCCTCTTGGATTAATATTATGTTATATATGGTTGAAGATATTATTATACAATTAATATTTGTTAAAAATCATTGTTAGCAAACTTGCAAACAGTAAATAATTGGTTGAAATAGTTCAATCATGGTGGTTTTGGTAACCTGCTTCCTTTTAGTATATATATCCAGACATAGAGAACATGCAATTGTGCAAATACTATAGATGGCCATTTTCTAATCATTCATGTTTTTTTTTCTAATGATGCAATGACATGTGTACAAATCAATCAATATGTATTATAATTTTGATTATCGTAAGACTTTTCGTAAGGCATAAGAAATAATAGTGTACTTACAAGCAAGGGCGGACCGGCATGGGTCAAGTGCCCTAAAGTTTTCAAATGCATGATTTACAATTCACAATACCGAAAGTTAAATAACTCTATTGGTTTTTTTTGATAATGATCCCAAAAGTAGAAACACTTAACATATGGTTGGAGTTCCAAAATATGCATTTCTGACCAAAAGTGATTTTTTCTTAAGTTTTATATAATCCGTATTAGCTTAACTATTTTAGTGTTTTATTATTAATATTAACTTTGATTATAATGGTAAAACTAGTAGACAATGATTGGTTAAACGTCTACAAACAAAACAAAACTTTCTTCTCCAAACAAGCAAAAAATATTAGCTTAAGGTTTTTGGTGTAGATATGTTACACCAACTACACATATTTACTTTTATTTTCTAAAAATATAAACATAACATAAGTTAGATGTTATTTTATTAACAATTATGTTAAATTACAATATTGTATTAACTTTTATAAATATGCACATATGTATATGAATAACGATCATTGTTTACATGCATTGGTTGTAAATATAAATTTTGTGTAGTAATCATGACAATTATATCACTTCATTATGGTGTCTAAAACAAAGTATATATCTTAAGAAACGTGAGTGTTTATAATTATTATACTTGGATTTTAATCTTGGTAAAATCATTGTAGATTTAATAGAAGTATAAATGATAGGTTTTAAATAAACGCACAAAAACAAAAGTTGAAAACAAAATGGCAGATGTATTTTGAAAAAGTTAATTACTTTTTTTTGTTTTGAGTTGTTGGAGAGTTTACTTTTGCTTTTGAAATGATAAAATGCCAAACATTAGTTTTATGACATTATTTAAAGTGTGGGAAACTTTTTGGTAATTCTGATCTTATTCTAAAAATAAAATGGAGATTATCATATGGGTTAGTAACATGTTAGTAATTCAAACAATCATTAAAAATGTAACTATAAAATGGTGTCCCTTTTTTTCATCTTTTATGTCTGTCGGATAGTTGTTGCATATCAGTCGTTCATTAATATTTTTAGGTATTGGTCGAGCATGCTTATTTATGATCTTATATTGTTAAAATACTATGTGGGAATTGAATGCTCATTACCTAAGATCTAACCCTTAAATTCACATTAAAAACCGGCTTGTAAATTAACTATTCATCTATATTATAACAATTCTATCATTTAAAGAATTTTAAGTTTCTAACGACGTCAACATATTATTTAGTAGTTTTTAAATATTTATATAATGTAATTGGTTTTATTGTTAAACGGGTCGAGTAGCAAACACATATGTCGGGCCTAAAACTGTATTATATTTGTTGAAAGAAAACTGTAATAGAATATATAATATAAATATTAATGTAACTGTGCATGAAAAACTAAATTACAAGCATCAATGCAATGTATTAACAATAAATGTACCCGTTTAAATCATACTCATCACTACTACAAAATATGTTATTTTCTTACAACATTTCTTACAAAATTCCTATAACAAGTAATTCCAACATATCTCAAACAAATTTCCAACAAAAACAATAAGCTCTAATTTTCCTACAATATAGCTCTAATTTTCCTGTAATATTGTAACATAATAGTAACAATAGGATTTTCGTTGGAAACTTGTTGTTAACTTTCCAACAAACTTCTATCAAAAAAAATATTTATCAACTATTTCTTTTGTTTTACTCCGTATTATGCTTGTATAAACTAACTCCAAATTAAAAATAAACCAGAATATACCTTTTGTAGGAAAGTTGTAGGAAGTTTGCAACGGTGTATTTTTATAACATTTTTGTAAGAAAAGTTGTTCGAACATGATTGAAAACAATTTTCAAGCATGTGTTTTTCTAACACCATCTTTTGTTGAAAAATAGTTGAAAAGTGGGTTTTTCAACAAATTTCTTACGAAATCAGTCGTAAAAAAATGTCTAATTTTCTAGTAGTGCATAACAAATCTATTGATAAGGTCCTGAGAATGTTAGGCTATGTGTAGTGGAGGGGTTACAAAATGGGGCGTTTTGCGCCATGTGATGCCCAGTCAACAAGGGATGGAATTTGTTTTTAGGATGTAACAGTGTAGGGGCTACAAATAGTAATATATATATAAGGGTGGGATCTAGAGAGAACTAGTAAAGAATTATTTTTAACTATTTTTAAAAAAATATTTTGTGATTTCTTTTTCTTTCCTCTTTTTAATAAGATGATATTGTTCCTAAAAAAAAAAACTTGTCGGTGTAATAATGTAGTGCATATGTGCACTAATGCCTATTGCATTTATACAATAGTGTTTTATTGCATATAATACAACACAATTGCATTATCCAATACACACTGTTGAATATATGCAAATACAACATTAATAATTGATGCAAAACACATTATCGCATATATGTAATACAACACTAATGCACATATGCACTATATCAATTTTTTTATTTTTTGTATATAAAATAACACTATTGCAAATATACAATACAAACAACTCTATATATGCTATTCAACATTATTTAAAATATCAAAATGCACACTATTGCGCATATGCATTATAAAAAAAGTCGGTGTATTGCATATATGTATTACTCGTTAATTTTTATTATATTTTTTTATTTTTTTTTTCATATTTATATTTTTTTGTGGTGAAGAATAACAACATATAATAAGGATGAAAGAAAAAAAATTTAAAATTTTTTTATAATTAAATTAAAAATATTTCATTATTAGTTCTCTAGTTCTCTCATGATCATCTCCCTATATATATATATATATAGGGGAGAGTTATAGTAAAAAGAAGTAGTTTCCTAGGAAGACTAAGAATAAATCATAGCCATTGGATCATGTTAATCAATGGTTGAGATTTAAAATTACCAAAAACCGACATAGTTTCCTATAATTACTCTTTCACCACTATAACCGACATAGTTTCTTCGAATTGTTCTTTCACCATATTTTGTAACTCCACTTGTCAAAAATCTGTTGGTTCTTATCATTCTTAGGAAACTCTTTCTTTTTATTTGAACCCTTATATATATATATATAACACATATTAATTATTATATTTTTTTCCTTCTTTCAGTAGACGAGAGTTTCTCGCCCCCGTCCCATTTCGCCCCAAAATCACCCGGAGGGGCGGTGTTCTCCTAAAATCGCCCCTATCGCCATGCTTTTATTGCCCTCTACACTTAGCCTTACGAGAGCAAATATAATCTATGTCCTCGAGATCAAGAGGTAATTGGTCTCACTAAAATCTAAAACTCTTGGCTTCAAAACTATATTTTACAATTGAAGTGTAGAGTACAAGACTGGAGTCTAGTAGTCTAGATAATACGAACTATTGTGAAAATTATATATGTTTATATATTAGATAATAATACCGTAAATATGTCTATGCCAAAACTCATCATCATTTATAGGGGAACTTTACACACTAAAGGGTATGTTTTGTTGAAAGTAATGGAATGAAATGGGAATAGAATGAAAGAAGGAATTGAATGAACAAGGGAATGAAATGGATCATTACCATTCCGTCGTCTTGTTTGATTAACCTATGAGAATGAAATGAATAATTACTTTATGTTGTTTGGTATCCAAAAAAAATTATAGGAATGAAATAGAAATAATAAAAATATTCCTATCCCTAAATATATATGTTTTTTTCAAAATAAAAAAATAAAAAAAAAATTTGAAATGGCGACGGTGGTGGTGGTAGCTCCGACGAAGAAAATGGTGGTGGTGACGGTTAGGCGGGGTGGCTGTGGTGGTGGTGGTAGCATTGGTAGTGATGGCGATGGTAGGGTGGCGATGACAGTGGTGGTGGTTAGGCAGCGACAATGATGTTGGCGATTACGGTCAAGTGGCGGTGGTAGCGCTGGTGGTGGCGGAGGTGGTGGCGACAGTGACAGTGATGGTCAGGTGGTGGTGGTGGCGATGGTAGTGGTGGTGGTTGTTAGGTGGTGGTGGTGTTGAGAAAGTAGGGTGAGGGAGGAATGGAATGAAAAAAAAGAAGGGGGGTGGGAATGAATGGTTTTGATGGAATGGGATTCCATGTGTAATGGATGATTCTATTCCATTGAGTAACCACACACCGCTTTTTTCATTCCCACGTAATGAATCATTTCATTCCTACTGTCATTTCCGTATTCCAAACGTTACCTAACAATCAAGTTATTAATTGGCCTACTAAAATCACTCACTTGTTATGTGTATCTAAACACACTCAACTTTCATGGTGTAGGGAATGGGGAATTCATGACAATTACATCAATTCTTTATAAGAAAAAAAAAATGTTATCTAAGAAAATATGAGTGCTTGTAATTATTATACGTGAGTTTTAGTCTTGGAAAAATCATTTTAGGTTTCACAGAAATGTAAATTATAGGTTCTCACTAAATGTTCAGGAACAAAAGGTGAAAACGAAAGGCAGATGTATTTTTAAAAATAATAATTCAATTTTCCTTTTTCTTAATTTTAGTTTATTTTGTTTAGAGTCGTTGAGGAGTTCACTTTTGAAATGACATAATACCAATTGTTAGCTGTATGACATTATTAAAAAACAGGACAATTCTTAGCAGCCAGAGAGCGTGAGATTAATGTAAAAAACCATAGTGGGTTGAGTATTAGACGAGTTTTGATAATCTTAATCTCATGTATGAAATCGTGTCACCCTTCGGATCTCATACTCATCAAATAAGTGTTACTAATTACCCGTTAAGTTCATGGTATCTGTCCACTTTATTGTCTTAAATTAAATGGTTAAAAGTTTTATTTTTTCATATGTTGGAATGCTCATTACTCAAAACCTTATTTTAAATCACATACTAAATCACATAACAAGCCGACTTGAAATATAAATATTCAACTACATTTGTAACAACTCTATAATTTAAAACTTTCTAACAACTTGGATATATAATTTATTAATTTTCTTAAATTACATAATGTATACCGATGCACTTATACGAGTTAGGCCAATCGGGTGTGTCATATAATACCGTAGGCAAATACATGCCTCATTACTCGTCATGAGTGTTTCGGGCTTTCCTGCTATATACAAGTTTGATTGACATCACTAATTACAACTAGTTACCTCTCTAAAGAAAAATTATGCATAAATGTATTGCTGGTTTATACGCTAAAACCACATGTATATTAAACGACATAAATATAATCAAATAGATATGTTATTGGTAAATTACACCTTAAGTTGTTCTTCACCTCATGAAGCTTAAAGCCCTGATTTCTTCGATTATCTTGAATGCAAGGACATGTTTCTTGTTAAATACTATGTCGTTTCATGCTCGTCAGATACTCTAACACCTTGTAAGAAAGTTTGCAAGCACCAATTTTTTTTTGTTAAGTTGCTCTCTTGCACATACATGTGAAAATTCTATAGGACTTGATCAAAGAAAGCAAATATATGCATAATCTTATACCGATAGCAAATGCCAAGACACTTATGAAGACTGCTTGACTTCATGTCACGGTGTTATGTCTATTTACAAATCCTAAGACAAATCTCTTATATAATGATACAAGTTTTTGCTAATTACCAAATAATAAACTATTATGTTAATTACTAATTGTTTAACATTGTAAGGGTTAAATTTTGTGGCACAATAGAACTCAGCAAGAAATTTACATATTTTGACTTTAGGCGGTAGAGGCATATGACTATTAGAGAACCGAGTTTTTATGTTTAAACCTGAACAAAGACATGTAATATTAGTGTAGTGTAGAATAAAGAATATTTGTTCAAAAAAAAGTAAAACTAAAATCATAAAAAACACAAGTCAAAGAAAAGAAGAAAGATTGGGTTTGTATTGTCAATTATGTTATTTATGTTATTATTGGAGAGTCTATCTCAAAAACAATATGTGGTCCCAATTAACGTTGTCCAAAACATTAACAAATGGTAGAGCTATGAAATCAACCCACGCCAAGACCATGACAGCCATTTGGGTCCAACATTGGTCATCCCTAGTCTTTAGCGTTCGAACAACGTTAAATACAGTCTTACAACGGGCTTTGACATCGATCAATGATGGTCCATCGTTACTTTCGTTAGTCAACCTTCAGCCTGAGTTGGTACACACCCTACGCATTTTGCTTAACAAGTTTGGCAAGTTTAATGATTAGATGTAGTTGTTTGTTAACCATTGCACCACTTCATAAAATTTTAAACCTCCTGGGAGTTAGAATTGTAAATAGAGGTTTTAAACTTTCATTCTAACATTTTTTTCTTGTTCTTCTTAGCATTACAATACAAAGTTTATTCATGGGAGAGTTTTGTTAGAATACCCGTAATATTTTTTAGTATGTAAGTTAATTGCTAATAATATGGCATTCACAAATTTATAAATAATAAACGGAATTACAAAGGTAAACGCGCTTGGAAAGACGAAAACCTCATACCAACATAGAAATCACTTCTTCTTTCATCATCTGAAGAAACAGACCATAAAACAAAATTGGTGATTAGTCAAAAGCTGAAACAGAGTATCAGACCATAAAACAAAATTGGTGATGAGTGACGTTTGTAAAGCAAGAGATCTAAATGCAATAGAAACCAAGTGATTACAAGTGAAACAACACAAAGTACAATACATTGATGAAGCAATAGTTCATAATTTTATATATATATATATATATATATATATATATATATATATGTTATGACATTCGTCATTTTCAGTTTAACATGTATTTGTATTTGTATCGGAAACCCGACCCATTTTGTCTTTCGGATCTTTCGTTATTAATAAAATATTGGATTTTATGTTTCATTTATGTTTCACAATTGTCGGATCAAGAAAACACCTTTTACGGTGCCTTCAAACACCCTTTTATTATTAAACACGACTTAAAACGAACTTCAGGGACCCAAATCACCAAACAAGCAAAGCTAAAGGGGTGTTTTAAACTAATGGATAACACTTACTTTTTCCACCACCATCCACCTAGTTTGACCATTTTAACCAATCAAAATGTATGCATAACTCTTATGGGTAACCTTTGTTTTTTCCACTATAAATACAAGTCCAATGCACCCATTTTTGTTGTTCATTCTTTCTCAAAACTCTCCCAATCAAGATCTAAGTATTCATCTTTCAAACTCTTGATAGTTTGACTTCTCAAGATCATATTAATGCTAATCTTTGTTCTAACTAATTCTTGTTAATTAAAGCTTGTTATTATAGTTTGTTTAAAACATACTTCCCTTGTTTCCTTGGCTTTCCCTTCTCCAGCCATGGTCGGTTTAGGTGTATTGCTAGGCAAGGCTACATGGAGGACTATTATAGTCCTTGTTAACACGTTAAATTTGTTTAAGCTTATTATAATTGTTTAGTTTCTAGTCATTTTAGTTTCCAAATCATTTTAATAGTTCAATGGTATTTGGGTATGTGGCAACCATCCTCGGTTTCATTCCAAGTCAAGGACCGAACCAAAACTGAACTCTTGTTTAAATACTTTATTATTAACATGCTGTATGTAAGACTTGAGTATTATCATTTTTAAATTTATTTTAATAAGTTCTATGTTATTGTGTATGTGGTAACCATCCTCGGTTATATTCTGAGTGAACGACTGAACCAAGACCGAACTAAACCGGGTTCACTCGCTTAAGGCACACTAGTTGTGTTTTGGGCCACCAAAAACAATTGGCATGTTGGATCCAACTTGGTCTTATAACAAGTTTGGACCAACAAAGCCAAACACCCGCTTAGCGGACGTTAAGGTTCTTTCTAATAGGACTACACACTTGGTTAAGTTTCTTTTGATTTCATTGAGTTATCTCCTAACATTTATCACTTTGGAATCTCGGCTTCAGGCCTGACCAATTATCAAGACTCGAACCGACAAATATGAACACTCGTAAAATCTCGTCATAGTATCTATTTAACAAAGGGTCTTGCAATATCGCAATTATACTCAAATATTTACTTAACAAAGGTTAAGTAAAACTAATGGATATAATACCGAGACCCGATTTCGAGTAAACTTGCTTTTCAAAAACCATTACTTTAATTTCTTATGTATTTACACTTTAACCCTCAAACTTTAATTATTTATCTTACTTGTTATGTTATTTTACTTTAAAGCTTTTAAGACCATCTACTAACTCAAGACCCTCTTAATCCAGGTCTTGCTCGTTGAACTTACCTTTCCTTTTATTCGCAACGAATCATTCAAGTTACTTATTTCACGTGAATAATTTCATCCCCCGTTTTCACTTATATACTTTGGGGGTAACGTGCATAC
>NW_027504711.1:0-24262 GCF_021521415.1 Bidens hawaiensis
GGAGAGTTGCTGTATGCTATTGGAACAAAATGGGTTTTCATAAATAAAAGGGATTTGAGCCAGGATTGAGAGGATTGAAAATAAAAGAAAGACTAGTTTGCACTAGGCTGCTTACAAGAAGAGGGAATGGATTTTGAGGAAGTGTTTGCACCAGTGGCAAGGCTAGAAGCCAACAGAATCTTTCTAGCTTATGCTGCATCAAATAAAAGGGATGAGAGAGGGATTGTAATATAAAATAAAGAAAGACTAGTTGCACTAGGCTGCTTACAAGAAGAGGGAATTGATTTTGAAGAAGTGTTTGCACCAGTGGCAAGGCTAGAAGCCAACAGAATCTTTCTAGCTTATGCTGCTTCAAATAATATTAGAGTGTTTCAACTTGATGTGAAATCTGCTTTCCTAAATGGAAAAATTGAAAAAGTAGGTGTATGTTGCTCAACCTCCAGGATTTGAGGATCCTGAGTTTCCTAATAGAGTCTATAATTTGAACAAAGCTCTATATGGTCTACATCAAGCTCCAAGAGTTTAGTATGATGAGTTATCAAACCACTTGTTTGTTAATGGCTTTCAAAGGGGAGAAATTGACAAGACCTATTCTACAAGAAAAGAGGAAGAAATTTACTCCTGCTTCAAGTTTATGTTGATGATAACTTCTTCGGATCTACAAATGAAAAAACGTGTTTGGAGTTTGAGGAAGTAATGAAGTCAAAATATTGCATGAGCTTTATGGGAGAAATGAATTTCTTTCTTGGATTGCAAGTTCAGCAAAGAAGGATGGAATTTTCGTTTTTCAACCAAAGTATGTGCAAGACATGTTGAACAAGTTCAAATGTAAAGACTTGAAGACTGCTTCTACTCCAATGGACACCCATGAAAAGATGATAGCTGATGAAAAGGGGAGCCTGTTGATGAACATGAATACATAGCAAAGATTGGTTTACTGGTGTATCTGACTGCTTTAAGTCTAGGCATTATGTTTGATGTCTATGTCTGTGCAAGATTCCAATCAAGTCCAAAAGTGTCTCACATGACTACTATCAAGAGGATTTTAGATATTTGAATTGAAGACTTAATTTAGGGTTATGGTATCTAAAGAACCATTCCTTTGATCTAGTTGCCTACACTGATAGTGACTATGTGATCTGCAACATGAATAGGAAGTCTACATCGGGTGGATGTTAATTTCAGGGAGACAGGCTGGGGTCATGGCAATACAAGAAGCAACTACTGTATCTATATCAACTGTTGAAGTTGAGTACATTGTTGCATTTGCTTGCTATGCACAAGTCCTCTGGATTCAGAATCAACTGTTAGACTATGGTCTGAATTACTTGAACACTCCTATTTTTATTGACAATATTGATGCTTTGTTCATAGTAAAGAACCCAGTCCAACACTCCAAGACCAAGCACATTGAAATCAAACATCCTTTCGTTAGAGACTGTAGTGAGAAAGGGCTGATTGAAATGAAAAGAGTTGATACTAGGGACAACTTGGATGACTTATTGTGCTAACTGACAGTTTTAAAAACGATCAACTCTGATGAGGTCTGATTGATGATGTGTGCTTAATGTGCTAACTAACTATCTTTAGAAAGGTCTTGTTGAGTGAGTCTTACTTGATATATGATTGTGTGCATGTTTAACTGATGTGTGCTTTGAATGAACATTTGTGTGACTTAGGTGTCCATGATGCTTAGGTTGTTTCAATTCATTAAATATGTGTGGTATCGTGATAAGTGTGTCTGAATGTGTTTTTTGAATGATAAATATGTTTGTTTATCTGATATTTCTGAATATATGGGTAATCTGATATGATGATGTGTTTAGATAGAATAGGGTTTGCATAAACAGTCTAGAGTGTACATTCTGTTTAATCTGCTTGTGTTGATGCATGTTATTCATATTATGATTGTTCTAGAATATGCTACGTCCTGTTTGGGTCAAAGCATGCTCAAATGAATGCTAATTCAAGAAATTTTTTCACAAAACATTTTTGACAAAACAGAGCAAGTTGATGGTGTAAAGACATGGTAAGATTATTCAATTCAAATCTTTGTAGAAGCTTAAAAGGTTATCAATGAAAATTGATCCAACCTTTGGGAAATGATAGTACATTGATTATTTATGTTAATCATATGGATTTGATAGGCTAAAAAGACTATTAGTGCAGTAATTAATATGTATGGTTGCTTTCCATGATGTGTAAAAACTGAGGTGATATAAACATAATGACAATGCTAATCTTAATATGGAGATACATTGTTGAATATGTGTTTCAAGATAAATCTCTCTGAATGATAGGCAGAAAAGTGACTACCCAGTTATACACGATCAGGTTGATATTTGGTAACCAAAAATGAATCATCTTATACATATGACAAAGAACAAATGTGAGCAAAATTTTATTATCAAACAAAAGTTGAAATTTTCACAAATTTTAAGAAAAATGCAAACATGAGGGTTAACTATAGAACTATATAGGTGGGGCATCACTATAATTCCGAAACATCTTGAACGAATGGCTAGTAAGTTCGTATTGCGTGGCATGTAATCCGACATTCAACCTCAATATGTTTGAAAGATTTGAAAAAAAATTCATGAAAATTCATATGTTCTGCCATAAAAATATTTTGACCAAATATCCGGGGGTTGAAGTCAAATTGGGGTGATCTGGAGAAAGCCAAATAAGTTTTAAGAAGAGATATGAGACATCATAGTACAATAAGTGTTATCCATTTTTGAATTATCCAAATTAATTGAACCTTAATCATATCACAAATATGTAATGAAATTCATGCCAAGTCTAGATCTGCTATTAACCTGTCTGATTTGTCACAATAATATTGAGAATGAAGTTTTGAGAGGTGACTTAATCAATATGATCCCATGTTGAGATCTTTTCAGAAAAAGAGTTGGAAAGAAATAACTGAAATTTGAGCTCTTAATACACCGTTGCTCTTAAACATTAAAATTTAATGATAAAACTGTTTGAAATGTGGTTTAAGTCAAAAGAGTTGCATTTTTAACCTTGAATTTATCTGAATATGTTACTTCTAGCAAGCTTTGATGATTTTTGAACTTTCTAGCCAACTTAGTCTTTTGACAGGATGTTTAACTCATTCGAGCAAGCTTGATGCTTGAATATGTGTGATTACGTTATTCCTAGAAATATATAATATATTTGAACTATTCTAGCGAACGTAGTTGTTTTGACTGAATTTTTAATATACTCGAGCAAGCTTGATGATTATCTGTACTTAAATGAATTATTCATGTATTATCGGGTAGACTTTGATGATTTTAAACTTTCGAGTAAACATGAATGTTCAAAAAGTGGTGTTTGTCAAGGACACTTGATGATATGTGATACATGTATGAATATGCTTTACATATCTGTTCCGAGTAAACTTGTGTGTTTTAGTTGAAATTTGTATTGGTCTTGCATACTTCTTAGTTTTGGAGTTATTTTCTGAAATTACAAGGGTTTTCTAGTAAATCATTCATATAACATTCTAGACACCATAACCACTATCCATGCATATCAATTACACATACATACATGGTTAGGGTTTTATTTGATCTCAAAATCAAAGACACAACAATTAACATGTAATAATATCAATTCTAGTTATCAAATCATCATCAATACCTCATCAAATCCAACAAAAATCATATGAACACAATATATGAAATTTTCGGAATCTAGGGTTTGTAATTAACCCATTAAATATCGAAATTAAGTATAAAGTATGCATAGGATAGTCGTTTATACCTTCCTAGCACCTTAATCTTCAATCAAACTTGAACAATCTTGATTGTATGTGTGTGTATGAAGGTCGATCGCAAGGGGGGGGGGGTTAGAGGCTGCCGTCGGGTTTGGGAGAGAAGAGAGAAGAGAGTTTAGGGTTTTATAATATTATTAATAATAATCATGTTACATCTAGGTCCCTCCACTTCCAAATGTTACTTTTCTAGCTTAATTAACTAGTTCTAGCACATTGAGTTAACGTTTATAACAATGTTATCACATAACACATAAGTCTAACACATAATTATCACATAATTATTGTTTTGACGTTTTTCGTTTATTCACCAATTGTTTGCGTCAACTCGTTTGCGTTTCGGTGCAATTCCCGAAAGACTACACATGTAGTAAGTGTCAAGCGTCATTTAAACCCTAGTTTAAATGTAATGAGGTGTGCGTTATAGATTCAGAAATCTTTAAGTTTGAATTGACGGAGTTGAGTTAACGGAGTTAACCTGGAATTGACGATTGTCACAATACTGCTTTGTAAAAAATGCTCCTGATAATGATCCAGAAAATGATCAAAATGACAATCTTGAGCAAACACATGTTCAAGTTTATAACTATGTAGTGCAATCTGATGAATTGTTTGATCAAGAACAAGATGAAAGACAACAAAATTTTGAAGAGTTGTTTCAAAATTTGAATTTTGGAAATAATGTTTCTTCAACTTCACAACAGTTTGCTAAAGAATCACCTGAAGTGAATGATGCAACAACAGATACAACCATTGAGAAGCTCGATCTCAATGATACAAATCTTGAATTAAATATGTCTATAGATTTGTTTGTGCAAACTTTCTTTGTTGAAAGAAATCATCCACTTGAAAACATCGTTGGAGATATTCATGAAAGAGTTACCAGAAGTGCTCTGATCTGCAAATATCTGTTTGTTCTCCTGCTTCCTATCCCAAATTGAACCCAAGAACATAGTTCAAGCTCTAAAGGACAACAGTTGGGTGGAAGCAATTCAAGAGGAGTTGGATCAATTCAGGAATCTGCAGGTGTGGGAACTTGTAGATAAGCCAAGAGGTAAGTATGCTATTGGAACAAAATGGGTTTTCATAAATAAAAGGGATGAGCGAGGGATTGTAATATAAAATAAAGAAAGACTAGTTGCACTAGGCTGCTTACAAGAAGAGGGAATGGATTTTGAGGAAGTGTTTGCACCAGTGGCAAGGCTAGAAGCCAACAGAATCTTTCTAGCTTATGCTGCATCAAATAAAAGGGATGAGAGAGGGATTGTAATATAAAATAAAGAAAGACTAGTTGCACTAGGCTGCTTACAAGAAGAGGGAATTGATTTTGAAGAAGTGTTTGCACCAGTGGCAAGGCTAGAAGCCAACAGAATCTTTCTAGCTTATGCTGCTTCAAATAATATTAGAGTGTTTCAACTTGATGTGAAATCTGCTTTCCTAAATGGAAAAATTGAAAAGTAGGTGTATGTTGCTCAACCTCCAGGATTTGAGGATCCTGAGTTTCCTAATAGAGTCTATAATTTGAACAAAGCTCTATATGGTCTACATCAAGCTCCAAGAGTTTAGTATGATGAGTTATCAAACCACTTGTTTGTTAATGGCTTTCAAAGGGGAGAAATTGACAAGACCCTATTCTACAAGAAAAGAGGAAGAAATTTACTCCTGCTTCAAGTTTATGTTGATGATAACTTCTTCGGATCTACAAATGAAAAAACGTGTTTGGAGTTTGAGGAAGTAATGAAGTCAAAATATTGCATGAGCTTTATGGGAGAAATGAATTTCTTTCTTGGATTGCAAGTTCAGCAAAGAAGGATGGAATTTTCGTTTTTCAACCAAAGTATGTGCAAGACATGTTGAACAAGTTCAAATGTAAAGACTTGAAGACTGCTTCTACTCCAATGGACACCCATGAAAAGATGATAGCTGATGAGAAGGGGAGCCTGTTGATGAACATGAATACATAGCAAAGATTGGTTTACTGGTGTATCTGACTGCTTTAAGTCTAGGCATTATGTTTGATGTCTATGTCTGTGCAAGATTCCAATCAAGTCCAAAAGTGTCTCACATGACTACTATCAAGAGGATTTTAGATATTTGAATTGAAGACTTAATTTAGGGTTATGGTATCTAAAGAACCATTCCTTTGATCTAGTTGCCTACACTGATAGTGACTATGTGATCTGCAACATGAATAGGAAGTCTACATCGGGTGGATGTTAATTTCAGGGAGACAGGCTGGGGTCATGGCAATACAAGAAGCAACTACTGTATCTATATCAACTGTTGAAGTTGAGTACATTGTTGCATTTGCTTGCTATGCACAAGTCCTCTGGATTCAGAATCAACTGTTAGACTATGGTCTGAATTACTTGAACACTCCTATTTTTATTGACAATATTGATGCTTTGTTCATAGTAAAGAACCCAGTCCAACACTCCAAGACCAAGCACATTGAAATCAAACATCCTTTCGTTAGAGACTGTAGTGAGAAAGGGCTGATTGAAATGAAAAGAGTTGATACTAGGGACAACTTGGATGACTTATTGTGCTAACTGACAGTTTTAAAAACGATCAACTCTGATGAGGTCTGATTGATGATGTGTGCTTAATGTGCTAACTAACTATCTTTAGAAAGGTCTTGTTGAGTGAGTCTTACTTGATATATGATTGTGTGCATGTTTAACTGATGTGTGCTTTGAATGAACATTTGTGTGACTTAGGTGTCCATGATGCTTAGGTTGTTTCAATTCATTAAATATGTGTGGTATCGTGATAAGTGTGTCTGAATGTGTTTTTTGAATGATAAATATGTTTGTTTATCTGATATTTCTGAATATATGGGTAATCTGATATGATGATGTGTTTAGATAGAATAGGGTTTGCATAAACAGTCTAGAGTGTACATTCTGTTTAATCTGCTTGTGTTGATGCATGTTATTCATATTATGATTGTTCTAGAATATGCTACGTCCTGTTTGGGTCAAATGAATGCTAATTCAAGAAATTTTTTCACAAAACATTTTTGACAAAACAGAGCAAGTTGATGGTGTAAAGACATGGTAAGATTATTCAATTCAAATCTTTGTAGAAGCTTAAAAGGTTATCAATGAAAATTGATCCAACCTTTGGGAAATGATAGTACATTGATTATTTATGTTAATCATATCGGATTTGATAGGCTAAAAAGACTATTAGTGCAGTAATTAATATGTATGGTTGCTTTCCATGATGTGTAAAAACTGAGGTGATATAAACATAATGACAATGCTAATCTTAATATGGAGATACATTGTTGAATATGTGTTTCAAGATAAATCTCTCTGAATGATAGGCAGAAAAGTGACTACCCAGTTATACACGATCATGTTGATATTTGGTAACCAAAAATGAATCATCTTATACATATGACAAAGAACAAATGTGAGCAAAATTTTATTATCAAACAAAAGTTGAAACTTTCACAAATTTTAAGAAAAATGCAAACATGAGGGTTAACTATAGAACTATATAGGTGGGGCATCACTATAATTCCGAAACATCTTGAACGAATGGCTAGTAAGTTCGTATTGCGTGGCATGTAATCCGACATTCAACCTCAATATGTTTGAAAGATTTGAAAAAAAAAATTCATGAAAATTCATATGTTTTGCCATAAAAATATTTTGACCAAATATCCGGGGGTTGAAGTCAAATTGGGGTGATCTGGAGAAAGCAAAATAAGTTTTAAGAAGATATATGAGACATCATAGTACAATAAGTGTTATCCATTTTTGAATTATCCAAATTAATTGAACCTTAATCATATCACAAATATGTAATGAAATTCATGCCAAGTTTAGATCTGCTATTAACCTGTCTGATTTGTCACAATAATATTGAGAATGAAGTTTTGAGAGGTGACTTAATCAATATGATCCCATGTTGAGATCTTTTCAGAAAAAGAGTTGGAAAGAAATAACTGAAATTTGAGCTCTTAATACACCATTGCTCTTAAACATTAAAATTTAATGATAAAACTGTTTGAAATGTGGTTTAAGTCAAAAAGAGTTGCATTTTAACCTTGAATTTTTCTGAATATGTTACTTCTAGCAAGCTTTGATGATTTTTGAACTTTCTAGCCAACTTAGTCTTTTGACAGGATGTTTAACTCATTCGAGCAAGCTTGATGCTTGAATATGTGTGATTACGTTATTCCTAGAAATATATAATATTTGAACTATTCTAGCGAACGTAGTTGTTTTGACTGAATTTTTAATATACCTCGAGCAAGCTTGATGATTATCTGTACTTAAATGAATTATTCATGTATTATCGGGTAGACTTTGATGATTTTAAACTTTCGAGTAAACATGAATGTTCAAAAAGTGGTGTTTGTCAAGGACACTTGATGATATGTGATACATGTATGAATATGCTTTACATATCTGTTCGAGTAAACTTGTGTGTTTTAGTTGAAATTTGTATTGGTCTAGCATACTTCTTAGTTTTGGAGTTATTTTCTGAAATTACAAGGGTTTTCTAGACCTTATAACCTTTATATACCGGGCAAACTTCATGGTTAGATCACACTTGTCAAAGGTGACTCATTCTAAGTGTTCTTCCAGCATACTTGTTACTTTCAGAAAATCCCCAACAAACTTTACTTTTCAGGTACACTTAGTGTTTAGAGCACACTTCAATATCAAAGAATAAGTCTTCTCTAGCACACTTTTCACTCTTGAAGTGTTTTCTAGCATATTTTTTTTTAAAGTATACTTGAATAAATATTTGTTAACTTTTTAAGTGTAAACTAGCAAGGTTAGTGAGATTTAGATATTCAAGCAAGGTTGACAATTAGAACTATCTCTAAGTTATTATTTTGGATTCTTTATTGATTCCTTGCAAAGTTACCTATTTGATAAATTATACTTGATTATTTGTCTTTTGATTCAGTTCTCGAGCAATCTTGAATATTCAAGTAAGCTTCGTTCATCTTATCCACTTAGTTGTATTTTTAATTACTTTAAATATCCGAACAAACACTTCAACACATAAACTTTCAAAGCTTTAAAATTGCAAATATTTGGAATTTAAATATAGCTGGTTGAATGCATTTATGTACTAAACGGCAGAATGCTTTTAACCCTTACACTCAAATACCTAGCTTGCAAAAGAAAAGAGAAAATCAAAAGAACTTTTTCAGCAACTTTTCTGTCAACCAATAGCATACCTATACTTTACATTTGTTTAACCTATTGTCACTTTCATCAAATCAAGGCAGTTCAACTGTTTCATTAATGAAATTCGACATATATTATCCAAATCAAAGCCTTGACATTTCAAGATAAACTCACATCTTTGTATTATGTATAGGTCTCCATATAGTTCAAGACGACGGTTTGAATCGAAACATTACTTTACTTTAATCTTTTATTCTCATTATTTTTTGATAATATTCAACACCTTAATATCTATCTGACTAAAGCAATTACTTTGTGGTCTCTTGCTTACAGATTAAAATGGATTCCATTCCAAATAGTCCCAAATCCTACAAAAATCATTTATCGGAATTTGAGGAAGAACTGAAGAAGGCATTAAAGAAAATTCAAACCATAATGTCTGAGGTTGATAACAACTCAGCTGCACCAAAATAGGGGAGAATTCATTGAATCTTCTATCAGTTTATGATGAAAACGACTCGGATTTGAGAAAACCGATGATATTAGAGAAGAAGAAAAGAATCAAGACGACGGAGGAAGGAAACTCAATAAAAAGGGGATTGCTCAAGAACGGATAAATTGCATATCATTAACTCTCCAAATGGAAACATAAATGTTCTGCACATTGATGAATCTGAATCAAAAGGCAAATGGTCTATGAGCAAAGAATGATAGAAATCCAAGACAGAGAGTTTCTGAATCAAATATTGTCTGACAAGAAAATTGAAAAACAAAGAGCAATGATGGAAAAGTTTGAAGCTGAGAAGAGATCAAGGTATAAATCTAGCAATGAAAACGAATAGGAGGTCTCACAAGATGTAATTGAAAAATGTTTAAATGCTGAAGAAATTCCAAATGGAGTGCTTGTGTCACTTCACAAGCTGTTTGAAAAGGTAGAACCAGAGAAGGATACAAAAGACAAACTGGATATTGTGATTGACAGAATCTCAAAAGTCTTAGATGATGAAAAGACTGTAAAAAATAAAGACTTATTAAATGAAAACTTGAGGAAACACGGTGAAAAGGAACAAAAAAACGAAAATGAAAAATTTATGTGCAGATATGACGGGAAACCAAAATTTCTTGTGAAAAATGGGATTCCCTTTGACTCTGTGAAAATTATGACAAAGAAAGAGATCTTGAGTAGCGTGAAGGTGATAAAAGGAAAACTCATGAAACAAGAAAAAGCAAATGCTCAATATATTAATGTTCAAAACAAGGGAATGCCCAAAAATATGACTCATCCATCAAAGATTGAGGAATCTGAAGTCAAGGAACTTTGTGAAAAGTCAATGAAAAGTCAAAGTTTTCAATCTCCAAAATGAACAATTCAAAGAAGATGAAAATGACAGGGTATACCTCAAAGAAACCAAAACAAACATGCTTCAAGGTGCCTAGACTTACATTTGAAGCAACAGCCGAAGCCAAAAGTATTCCAGACAATTGTGATATCATACCAGATGGACTATTTTATGATTCTAAGGTTGAATATCTGAGTGTTCTGATGAAAAATGGAGAAGCTTAGAAAATCTCCTCCAAAAATGACTTTAGAAAGTTCAACCTAGAGCAATTGAATGTGATTGCAGCACTAAATTTCTCTGATTATCAAGAAAGACACAAGTCTACCAGTGCACAACACTCTGAATTGCATAGATATTTGAGGGGACAAGCAAAGTTGGGATTTCCTTTTCTGAACAAAAGGAAAAGATTAGATGAAACAATGTTAGAAACTGTAAAACCAATTATTGCAAGTTCATCAAGAAAACCTTGCTCCGTTATCAAAGGATGTAGCAACATTGAAAAGGAAATGGATATCCAAAGCCCAAAATTCAAAAAAATGAAGAAATTGAAAACATTCTATATGATGACAGAAATGGAAGGTTGTTGCCAAGAAATAGTGTAGGGAAGTTTAGCCATATAATCTCAAATGACACTGATTTAGAGCTTCTTCATGAGGAGGATCTTGAGGAGATAATCAGACGGAATATGCCTTCTCAACATCCACCACAAGCAGATCTCACTTTTTAAAGAAAAGGTTGCTGCTGTAAAATTTGACAGAAGAAATGAGGTTGGAAGCTCAGAGAGATGAAGACATTTATTTTTTGTTTGAATTTTACTTTGTAATGTCCTTGTGATAGAATTTCTTACATGTAATCATTTTAGTTTGATATGTAATTTTATTTTGAATATTTGATGTGTATTTTTGTTATGTGTAAGTAACCTAATAGGAGTTTTGGTACAGATGAGGTTGTTCCAATATAGGGGGAGATTGTTGGGATGAGAAAATACTGAAGGAAGATAGTATTCTTCTCTACCTCTCTGAAAAACGGCTAAGCATGGGAACCGAGCAAGCTTAGGCCTCCCAGCAAGCTTTTACTTGGCCTAGCAAGGTGTTTTGAGTTCCCAGCAAGGTTATCTTCTAGAATTTCACTTAAGTGATAAACCGAGAAAGGTTCATTTTGTCTAGCAAGGTTGTTCTTCTAAGTCAAGCATGGTTTGTTTCCTAGAAAACTCTTGACTATGCCAAGATAAAACCAAGTCTTTTGGTAAATCTAGCAAGGTTTATTCCTAATAAATAGTAGTCCCAGCAAGCTTGATGGAAGTTGATCAACAAAATACTTAAGGACTTCTGATAAGCAAGGTTCAACTCAGAGCAAGCTACAGTGTTATCAGCACATTTGGGTTTTCTTAATAAGTTAAGTTAACAAAAGGTTGAAGGGATTTCTCCAGAACAAGTTTGTTCGTAGACTATTATCGGGCAAAGTTTGATATAGTTTAGAGGATTGAAGTCTGCTAGGTGAATATTTTCTAAGGAAAATATTCTAAGTGAAGCTTGCTCGAAGAACTATTCCCCGGCACACTTAATGGTTACCAGGTCTGCTCGATAAAGACAAATGTTGCAAAGTTTTCTGGAAGACCTGTTTACACTTAGCATTTAATATAATACGTTTGAATATGATTGTATTAATCATCAGGGTTTCTAAAAAAAGAATGTCAGGATGTCAGAGAAGGCCTCTAAAAGGAATATTTTAGGGCACGCTTATGACTGGCCTGAAACAACGGACATGAGGGAATATAGTAATCTTACGGCTGACTCCCTGTACGGAAAGCTGCCATTTGATCCTGAAATTCCACCTTTATACCCTAACCAATTTTCATTGTATCTTTCATAATATTAATGAAAATATTTTGAGTTATTGTGTGTGTTTGTTACTTTAGTGTCCTTTGTGCAACATCTAGAATATTATTGAATCCTCCTTTAGTTTTATAATGTTCTTTACAAAATAGTAGTATCGTTAACCTTCTTGTCAACACTTCGGTGTGGGTTACGACAGTGAGTTAGTGAGCTATTCAAAGGGGACCGACATTTTATTCGAGTAAGGTTATCTTCTACTAATCTTCTAAGTATCGAGCATCGGGCAAGCTGCACTTCGTCGAGCAAAGTAAGTTCTTCTATCAAGCAAGGTTTCTACCGATCAAACTCTTAATATACCTAAGCTTAAACTAAGTTTACAAGTAACATGGTGGGTTGAGCAAGGATAAATAATTAAAGATCTCAAGCATGCTTTTAGGGGGTTAATGGAATTTACACTAAGTATTACTCCGAGCATAGTTCAATCTCGAGCAAGCTAGAGTACTCTAGTATACTCAGTTTATTCAAATAAGAGTTAGTCAAAAATTGAAGAGATTCGAGTAAGAACTAGTTTGCTCATGGGATTGTTCCGAGAAAAGTTTGGAATGATCATGATGTTTGAAGTCTGGTTGAGAAGAATATTTTCTTAGGAAAATATTCAAAGTATAGTCTGCAACAAGTAATGTTCTGTGCACACTTGAGGATTACAAGGTCTACTAGAACAAGAATTATGTTTACTCGAAGACCTTATTTACACTTGTATTCGTTTTGGTAATGTTTTATAAAGATTAGGATTTCTAGAAGGAATGTCATGTGCCTATAAATATATGATACGTCTCATTTATAGGACAACCTTTAACCTTTTAATCTGATTATTCTGACCTTGTATGGACAATCGCGCCTGACATTTCCACCTGAAACCGTAAAGTTTTTCCTTTTATCTTTCTGACTATTTTGATAACGGAAATATTTTGAGTTATCTCGTGTTTTTGTTCTTAATTGAATATCTATATTTAGAGACTTCCTTTTTGTGTTTGATTCTGCCGACCATATTTAGAGGTCATCATCATATTAGTGTTTCATGATTCTTGTCTGATCAAGCTTAGTCGTGTCACGAAATCTATTCATGAAAAGTGGTATTAGAGCTTGTGTGATCTCGTTGAAAACCAATTTGTAGCCGTTTAGGTGTTTCATTGGAAGATTTATTGATTTTGAGCTGAATTGCTGAAGGTTGAAGATGATGACGTCAGCAAAACACTGTTTCATTGCTGAGTAACGCCAATAGTTCATATTTCTTTAGTTTTCCTCTCATGTTTACAAATTTGAGAGGTTTAAAAGTATTCCATTTCTAGATCTACACTTGTTTGATTAAATTTTGCTTTAGATCTTGGTCATAATCCAAATTATATCATTGTTGATACCAGATCTAAAAATTTCCTTTTCAAATCTACAAGTTTTAAAGGTTTAAGTTTTCAGATCTAAAAATTTTGCTTTAGATCTTGGTCATAATCCAAAAATATTTTCAAGTTTTAAGTAACTTTAAGTTAATTATTCAATTAAATATTTTTAGGATAAAAAAACCATAAAAAATATTTTTTCTGATTTCATTACCCAAAATCAAAACAAATGGATGACCAAAAAGTTTTGATGCAGCGTACTAATAGAGAACGAAGGTTAATCACGTTGATCTGTGAATACCCGCGATGATCCTTACCCAAACCCCCAAATTCGACCCAAAAGGCTAGAATTTGAAAAGGCAAATCGTTTTTATAATGATCAGTCACAAACATCTTAACATATTAATAAAGCATCCAAAATGGGTTGGGCCCACAAAAATAACCACAGGCCCAACAACTGCCCAAAACAAAACCCAAAAACAAGACAAAAACATATAAGTGGCCCAAAAGACCTGCGGAAGTTCCCAGAATGTGGCCCACGTTCCAACGGTCGTTTTTACTAGTAGCACGCTTGAAACGGTGGCACGTAGCCTAAGTTATGCCCATTTTCGTGCAACACCTCTGTAAGCGCGATCTTGGGCCTCCAAAAACATCATGGCCTGAGCTTCTACACTTGGGACCACATCAGGTTTCAAATAACAAAATTCAAAGGTTGTTAGGGCATGAAAATTAAATCAAATGGAAGACTATATTCGAAGCTGTTGTCAACTACAATGATCTAGATATGTAGTTATCTATCAAAGGTGGTCCTTATATTCCAGGTGATGGAACTAACAATCAAGCATTGGAAAGACTGTTGTTGAAAAGAGATGAAAAAGCCATGTTAATGTTGAAGTTCAGATTGTCATGGGAAATTTTGACTAGTGTTCAACATCATACATCTGCAAAGGCTATGTATGATGTTGTAATTGACATGTTTGAATGTAACACTGAGTTGAAAGAAATCAAGAAAGAAAGACTAAAACAAAAATTGAATAGGTTCAAAATCGAAGAATGAGAAATGGATTCTAATCACGCGGCCAATCCAGATACTGAAAACCTAGTTTTGGTTCATAAATCAAATCATTTTATCAAACACTATGTTTACGATAACCCGTGTAGTAAATATTACGCTTCGATTATAGCTTGTATCCTATAATCCATAATGTACTGTTAATACTAGTATAGTCTTAAACTAAACCGACCTGAATATCTAGTCTGGGTACGACTATTATGCCCAGAACATGTCATTAGTCTTAGATTGTGACGTTGTACGATATCAAGTGTTTGGAACCTGTTTTAACTCAGTTTCACCGTTTTCCGTGCTTGGCCAAGTTTTTCGTTTACGCGTTTCGGAAATAGGTAAGATCACACAAACTTGAGTAAACATACTGTTTGATAAAATGATTCGATTTATAAAAGAAATTAGGATTTCAGTACTTAGATTGGTCGCAGGGTTCGATTCCGTTTGCATACGGGGTTGATTGTATAAAACGCGTACAATTCACTCGAATTTTTCGGAAATCTCTTAAAAAGTTCATTTTTATCAAATGCATCCCAAACTATGATATTTGACCACATTTGACGTGATCTTAAACGAGAATGCACAACCCATATCTAGACTTCTCATATCTAGACTTCTCCAATTGACCCAAAACTCGAAAATATTTCAAGCAGTTTAGCTATATTTGACCACCTTTGACGTTATCTTAAACGAGAATGCACAACCAATATTTAGACTTCTCATATCTAGACTTTATCAAATGCATCCCAAAACTTGATTAAACAGAATGCACAACCCATATCTAGATTTCTCCAATTGACCCAAAATTTTCTGTGTGATCTTACAATGGCATTTTCAGAGTTCCCACAACATTTAGAAAAGATTTCAAGCAGTTTAGCTATGTTTCATAATAATTCATCAATAAGCGGTAATAAAATCGCCAATCATTCTCCAATTATCGAAAATTACCAAATTTGGATAGGGACTCATTGATATGATCCCTGATATCCCTGGAAAGTTTCATAGCTAACATAAACCACTTCACAATCTAATCCTAAACAACCCCTAAACGAGTAATCAGTTATTACCTTTGCGGTTTTTCCAAGTTTTTATGAAATTTTCTCGTATCCCCGGGTCCTTGATTCTCTAGCTAGTATATCTATAGGTAATATAACACAAAACCAAGCATTCACCGTCAATCACCAAGCCTTGTAAATTAAGTTTTTCAGTTTGGGTTTGAAATCAATTTTTCAAACCGTGAAAACGTAATATAAACGTTCTAATCCGTTTTTTGGCCAAAAAACCATATGTTCCTGATTTGTAACCATGTCTAAGATCAAAAATTATTCTGGATCATTTTAGAAATTTTAAATGGTTAAACATTTTTTTCATTAATCAACACCTAATTCTATGATGATTAAAAGTTAAAAACAATATTAAAACTCGTTTATTTTGATCATACCTCAAGGGTTTTCTGCTTAGAAAATGAAGAAATCAGCTGGTATAAGTTTTGGTTTGTGTTAAAATTTGAAAGGGATAAAGAAAACAAATTGTTATTCAAAGAAATATCTTGCGGGTTTCCCATGCATGGCCGCCAGAATAGGGGGATGGCCCCTCTTTTGGCGCAAAATGCCTCATTTTGCATGCACAAAGTTAAATCTCGGTCCCAAATTTTGTTTGGGTTTGGTTTTTTACGAGAAAAATATTTCGAGTTTGATAAGCAGAGCAAAAACGAGTGTTTTTTAGCTAATTTTTGTAATTTAAGAAAAACATTAAGACTCATTTAAAAATCCAAAACATTTTCACGGATTTCTTAAAACATCTTATATAAGTGTTCGATAAGTCTTTTACGGCTTGACAGATGATACAATGCTTCTTTTGGTGTTAACGATCGTGTTTAAGTTCATAGCAGTTAAACGTAACTCTTTTCGTTTAAACGGTATTGTACGTACTAGGGCCTTAATATCAATAGTTAGTTACTATAATGTATATATCGCTTATTTATAATCCCCCCAGTATATATCAAGTCATAACCAGTATCGTTCGGTTAATCGTTTAATAGCATGAAATAACTGGTTAATTGTTTACTCATTATGTAATAGATAAGGTGTCCCTCGTTTTTTCACGAATGTTATATTCTGCCCCCGTTAAGAAATATCGTTATGTTATAAATATGGTTTACCAACGAATTTCTTTTTAGAGAAATGGTTTGGGTATTTCTTTCGGAATTCATCCTTTCATTCCCAAGTATATTTGGGTCTACATTGTGAGTTCCACTGAACTTTTACCAATGAAATTTTGTTGTGTCATAATTGTTTGGTTTTCCTGTGAACTATTTCTACAGGTTCCTCTACTAAGTTTCGCTTATTGTTTACATGTACATCTTGCAGTGGTACTATCACCGTTTCATCAGTAAGACACTTTTTCAGGCTTGATACGTGAAACACATCATGAATAGTACTCGGTTCCAAGGTTATTTTTAGTCCATAGGCTACAGAGCCAACTTTAGAAATGATTTCGTAAGGTCCAATGTACGTTGGAGCTAATTTACCGGTCTTACCAAATCTTATAACGCCTTTCCAAGGGGATACTTTAAGAAAAAATTTGTCGCCTACTTCAAAGGAGAACAGTTTTCTACGAACATCGGTATAACTCTTTTGTCGGTCACGGGCAACTTTTATTCTTTATTTAATCTTATGAACATTATCTGTTGTTTCCTGTATCAATTCAGATCTTGTAATCTGAGTATCACCAACTTCCATCCAACAAAGTGGTGATCTACATTTTCGCTCATATGATGCTTCAATTGGTGTTTCTTGTATACTAATGTGATAATAATTTTAAGAGAATTCAATAAGTGGGAGGTGTTAGTCCCATTTCACTTTAATATCCAATACACAAGCACGGAGCAAATATTTTAGTGTTTGAATTGTTCTTTCTGATTGGCCATCTGTTTGAGGATGGTAAGAGATACTTAAATCTATACGGGTTTCCAAAAATGAGAAGTAAATTAACTATCCCGGTCCGAAATAATCAAAAGTGGCATACCATGTTGAGATACAATTTTATCTATGTAGGTACGTACGTACGTACGTATGTATGTACGTACATACGTACGTACGTATGTACGTACGTACGTATGTACGTACGTATGTATGTATGTATGTATGTATGTATGTATGTATGTATGTGTGTATGTGTGTGTGTATGTGTATGTATGTATGCATGCAATGTAATTATCCTAAGCCTCAAGTGAATCCCTGACACGCTATACCAAGTGGCCTCCACTGCCAACATGTTCTCCCATGGCTTTATCTGCTACATGCCCCAAAGGTACTATGTCTAATACCACATAGCATGAAACAAAAGGATCACGTGGTCATTTGCAATTGGAAGACATGTCCTGGCATTGTGAACTCCTAAAACACACCAGATCTCATATCTGTTATATAAATATATATATATATATACATATATATGTGTGTGTGTGTGTATGTGTGTGTTATAATGACTAAAGTGGATCTAGTTCATTATTGCTATTGATTATATGTTATCAATTGTATATATTAGTATTAGTTGATATTAGGTGTATATATAATATTTGATTGAATAGATTAAAGTGAAGATCGAGAGAGAAATCGGGCAGGAATTCGTTAAATTTAATACGATACTTAAATTATCAGTGGCATAACACCACTATATATAGAAGACGAGTCTGATTCGTTAACATTCCATAACGAATCAGACATCGTCTTCGTTACAATACATAACGAAATAAACTCTAACGAATCACCCCTTGATTCATTAAACATCCTTGACGAATCAGGAGGGATCTTAACTTAAGTCTAGTCCTTTAAACATCCTTAAAGAACTAGACAACTCCTTTAACGAACTACTTTAATAACTTAAACTTTATTACATAAATAAAACGATAAATACATTAATGATAAATACAAAGACTCAAGACGTAAAACAGTGCGCTAACAGACACCCCCTCGTCTTGAGCTCTTTGTCTTATAAATTACTTGAAGCGTCTTGTCCGCCAATCTCTGCAGCTGTGAATCCCATGTTCATGACACACCCTAACAACGCGTTAGAATTGAATTGCCAGGTCATTGTCTTCACAACGCTTGATCAAAATCGTGTTCTTAAAAAGCACGTCATTGTTGGTCTCAGTTTAATTAACAAGCCACATTAGATCGATGATCTTTATCAGCTCAGTATTTAAACCTTTACCCAACACGATGACGGCCTCACTAGTCTTTTTGTCGTAGTACCATCGGTTGAAGGATAAATACATGTGTTGGTTCAGAGTCATCACCGGCACCCGCTTCATGGTCTTCGGTGGCTTTACCTTAAGAACCAGCTTTCTCCAACCTGTTCTTGGATCGATCTCTTCGATACGCTTGCGGATGGGAATTTGTGGCTTAAAATATTAAAACCCGTTGTTTACCTCGAACAGCAAGTGTTGGTGAAACCAACTTGCTTGGTGATTCCAACCACGATTAATAAATGGACGATACGCAAGAGTACGTACATCCCATATTGGTAATGAGAGGACATCATACAACCTTCTATAATACTGAATGCCCTTCTCCCATTTGATAGTACATACTTTTAAATCAGAATCAAAAAGCCAAGAAACAATATCACCTTGTACTTTAGACACAGCCTTGAAAGATGTGATCTTATTTGCTTTGGCACGTGCCATGGCTTCTACCTTCAATTCATGATCAACGTACCAATGTGCTTTAATAATCTTACCAGCCCTCTTGTCTTTATGAGCAAACCAAATCTGAATATCTGCAAGGTACAGATCGATCTTTGAGTCGAATCTTGTATCAACAACGTCCTTTCCCTTGGAAGTCTTTTCCAGACGATCTTCCGCTGCTTTGACCGTTTCCTCAGTAAATATTGGAGCACCCTGATCAACATTTGTATGTTGGTACAGATCAGGGTATTCCTCAGCAGTCACATCCTCGACCTCAACTTCCTCATTCTCATAAATACACGCCGTACTCATCTCGACAGTCGGATCATTTAAGATCTCATCATCATTCACAACCTCAAAGTCCTCCTCAGCCTCCAACATGGTTAATTCTTCATCATTCAGACCAAGAAGAATAGAAATCTGCTCTCGTGTTAGTGACTTCTCAACAAACTGTCCAACTTCAATCTCATTCGCATTAACTATGCTTCTAACCATTCCCTCACCATCAACAAAAATAGCTGTATCGGCCTCGATCATCTCAATCGGTTTGGTAGCCGTATAATCTTGATAAGTAATAATTTGCTTTCCTGAACCATTAGCAGCGCTTTACCCGCACTAGAAGATGAGCCGTGATCTTGTTGAGGCTCACTTCCTGCAGCTCCCGACTCATCTGGATCATCGTCATCGTTCTTGAGTTTCTTTAATTCATCATCCTTGCATGTAAGTTGCAAGATGAGATCTTCTTGTTCTTTTAGTTTCACCCCCTGAGACTCAACAATCTCACAGAGGGCTTTCATCTCCTTTTGACAGAACGAGACACAACTTAACAGCATCTTCTGATTTTCCATCAGGCGTTCTTGACATTCGATCAGCCGACATTCAATTTTCATACAAATGGAGGAGACTCAACAACATACCCATTTGGTGTCCATGAGTCATAGTGTTGAAAGAAGCAGGGATAGGTTGAACTGGACCTTCAGGTTGGTTAATCCTATAAAATGAAACGTCCATAGGCGGGGGAGGCATCATTCTTGGTGTAGGAGGAACCACCAAAGTAGTAGTCGAAGGTCTTGGTAATGTAGATAAAACAGAATTAGGAATCATACTAAGCCTAGGATCCAATGTAAGCGTGGTCGTCAAAGTAAGTTCCGGGGTGCTAAGAGTAGGCGGTACCACCGGACGTTGAGGTGTGGATGACCTTAAAGGTTGAACTGTGGCATTCGTGACAAAACGAGGTATACTATATTCGCTACGTAACAAGTAAACGATAAATCGGTTAATTCGTAGTGCTTAAACGAGTAACCGACCGAAACTAATTATGACCCGTATATATACTGAGGGTTCATATACGAGTTGTAGATATATTATAGAGGCTAACATATTGATATTTAGGCCCCAGTACGTTTAAAACTCTTTAAACGAAAAAGGTTTCGTTTATTGATACGCTATAAGTTTAAACACAATCGTTAACATCAAAACGAGAATTATAGCATCCGTTAAGCCGAAAAAGATTTATAAAACACTTATATGGCATCTTCTAGGCAATCCGTGAAAATATTTTGGATATTTACGAGTCAGTACGTTTTTCTTTTTTACAAAAAGAAGCAAAAAAAACAGTCGTTTTCGCGCTGGTTTTCGCACTCGAACTAGTTTTCTTGCGAAAAACCGAACCCGAATTAAATTTTGGACCAATTTTTACGCGTGGCACGAAAACCGAGGCACCATTGGGCCAAAAAGAGGCCCAATGGGCCCCTTATACTTGCGGCCGCAAAAGGGTGGGACACCCTCCTTGGTTCTAACTTGTTGTATATATTAGAATAGTAAAGATATTTTGCACATTAACCAAACTAAGATCAAGATCAGCTGAGTTCTGCATCATCCCTTCCAAAACCCTAAAGGTAAACATTAAATTCATGAAGATTTCAAGCTTGTTTAGTTAGATTTAAACATAGAAAATTAGTTCTTGATTAGTATTAAACGTGTTTAACCATCCAAAAATCATAAAAATCAAGTAAAATCATGTATTGGTGTTAAACATGTTTAAAAACCATGAACATATACTTTTTTGGTCAAAAACGCGGATTAGAACATGAATACAATGTTTTTACGGTTTGAAAGTTAGGTTTGAACCCAAAACCAAAACCCTAATTATCAAGGCTGTTACATGGATGATTTATGCTTGGTTTGATGTTATATGATATATAGATACACTGAGTTTGCAACCCGAGACCCGGAAAGTCGTTTAAGCTAGCAAAACTCATCGAAAACCGACAAGGTAAAATCGTAACACTCGTTTAAGGGCTGTTTAGTTTTAGTTTGTGAATTTCTTGTTGTTACCTTGTGAAAATTTTCAGGGACATTAGGGACCATTTAAATGAGTCCCTGTTCAAATTTGGTAATTTTTCGATAAACAGAGAATATTTGGCGAATTTATTACCGTTTATTGGCGTTTATTCGAGAAAACTAGGTAAACTTCATGAAAAATTATGAAATTTGGATTGGAACCCATAAATGCTATATTAAGATCACTGGTAAAGTTTTAGAACCTTTGGAGATGTCTAAGTATTATTTGTGCAATTGTGTTTTAACCGAGTTTTAATAGCCGAAAAACACGCAAAAAGGCATTTTGACCAAAGTGTTAGATTCTGGAGATTTTGCAGGGGATATGTACTGATATTGAGACCACTTGGAAAAATTATCGGATTTTTCGGATGTCGTTTGGTATAAACAGGCTATTTATTACTTAATTATAACACATTAAATGAATTTTTATAAATGGATAGCTAATCATAAAATTTCTGAAAATATTTTTATAAAATTCTCCATAATTTAATTTATTTTTACAAAAATTTCCATAATTTATATATATGTACATAATTAGTTATGAATAATCAAAGATTTAAACTATATTTGTTTTAACGAAACCGGCAGTTTTGTGTTTAATGTACTGACTGGTATGTCAAAATGTCAAAAGTGGTCAAATATCGTATTTTTGAATGAAATTGATAAAAACAAACTTTTTATGAGAATTCTGGACTATTCGGGTGGATTGTACGCGTTTTGTATAATCAAACCCGTGTGCAAACGGAAACGAACCCTGCGATCAATCCAGATACCGAAACCTCAAGGTGCTTTCATAAATCAAATCATTTTAACAATAAACATGTTTACTTAAGCTTGTGTGATCTTACCTATTCCCTAAACGCGTAAACGATCAACTTGGCTAGGCTCGGGAAACGGTGAAACTGAGCCAAATCCAGTTTTAAACATTTCATAGTATACAACGTCACAATCTAAGACTATGGTCATGTTCTGGGCCTAACAGCTATAACCAGACTAGTCATACGGCCCAATTTGGTTTAAACACTGTACTAGTATTAACAGTACGATACCGATTATAGGATACGAGTTATAATCGAGGCATAACACTTATTGACGTATATTACCTGCTCGAACTACAATAAGGCGAGTTTCACGACCCTACTTTCTAAACTGTGTTACGAACTTTTGGGGTGGAAAGCATGTTTACATATACTTATATACTTGAAAACGTGTGATGATGTAAATTATCTAGGTACTAACACTTGAAAGTCCCCACAAACACAAGTGATTAACTTCGTGCCAGTGACGTGTGGATAGTACTATTGGTTTGACAAACCCAACTGAAGGCGCCGGTGGGGTATGCCGGATATACTTGTTTATACAGTTGCACATTGTCATTTATACTTATTACATTCTGCTATGTGGTGTTAGACATAGTACATACTTGGGGCAAAGTGGCTGTTAAATGCCAACGGTAGTACATGGGCAAGGGTGGCCATGCAGTGCGAGCTGTCTTGGGTTCACTTGTGGCTTAGTATAATACATCATACATATACTTATATACATATGTATTGTGAACTTTACGAACTCGTATACTGATTTTGTTCGTACTCGTGAAACATGAAACTCACCAACTAGATGTAGTTGACCCGTTTTAACATGCTTTTCAGGTAAGCCGAAGTTGGAATGATTGCTTACGCGCTTGGTGTTAGAAGGAAAGTTGAATAGCTGTGAATAGATGCAAATACGTAGTAATAAATAAGAAGCCCGTGAACTGGTTATGTGATTTTCATCTAGTTTGTAAACTTAGTACCTACCAATGTAATATGATGTAATTAGTTTGTTGAATTTCTTTATAAACAATGTGGTTGATACCAGTGTTATCTGTTACATTCCCGTATTACGCTTCCGCAACTACCTAGTCGGGGGTGTGACATGAACTCCAAATGAGATGCCAGCACCAGCCGACACTCTACGTTTAGAAGAACCTTCTCTCACTAACCCCTTTCCTTTCCTTTTATGATGAGTAGCTATAGCACCAGCTAAAGCAGCATCAACCTCAGCAAGTTGTTAAACAGGAACATTACCGATAACATTACCAGCACCACCATTACCACCATCACCACCATCAGCATCATCACCACCTAGTTCCCACCTGGTCCTTCCTCACGCTCAGAATCCTAGTCATCATGGATTCAGCGATCATTGTCAGGACATACATAATCTGGATTCACCAGATGACCAATCAAACATTTGGTCCGAGGTGTTTCTTTCCGATAGATATTTATCTGTCATACGGGTATCAGCAGACATATGCTCCAAAGATAACACATCCTCCACGAATGTTTGATCAATAACGAGATTAGGAATCAAATCTTCAATAATTAACTGGAGGAATCGAGGATACATAAGAAACCGCTTTCGTTGAATTGTCTGAAGTCATTGTTCCTTAAGATGATAGAAGATCATTTCTGAGAAGTTGAATGGCTTGTTCAGTATCAAAGCAACGAATGCCGATTGTAACATGATCCGGCATTCATCGAGGCCACCCTTTCGTCCTCCTAAGCAATGGATTAGTACATGCAATAAATACTTGTACGTCGGGCATAATACATTCTAGTTATACATGGATTCTTCAACTTCAACACCATAGAATAATCTACGAAACAAACCCTTGA